>NC_134360.1:230975143-231132643 GCF_048569485.1 Anomaloglossus baeobatrachus | reverse complement strand
CAATTGGGAGACCCAGCCAATTGGGTGTATAGCTACTGCCTCCGGAGGCCACACAAAGTATTACACTCAAAAGTGTAAAGCCCCTCCCCTTCTGCCTATACACCCCCCGTGGGATCACGGGCTCCTCAGTTTTAGTGCCAAAGCAAGAAGGAGGAAAGCCAATAACTGGTTTAAAAACAAATTCAATCCGAAGGAATATCGGAGAACTGAAACCATTCAACATGAACAACATGTATACCCGAAAAAACAAAAAGCCCGAAGGAAACAGGGCGGGTGCTGGGTCTCCCAATTGGAGCTAGAAGAAAAGGAATTTACGGTAAGTAAACAAAATTCCCTTCTTCTTTGTCGCTCCATTGGGAGACCCAGACAATTGGGACGTCCAAAAGCAGTCCCTGGGTGGGTAAAATAATACCTCGTGATAGGGCCGTAAACACGGCCCTTTCCTACATGGGGGCAATCGCCGCCTGAAGGACTCGTCTACCTAGGCTGGTGTCCGCCGAAGCGTAGGTATGCACCTGATAATGCTTGGTAAAAGTGTGCAGACTCGACCAGGTAGCCGCCTGGCACACCTGCTGAGCCGTAGCCTGGTGCCGTAACGCCCAGGACGCACCCACGGCTCTGGTAGAATGGGCATTCAGCCCTGAGGGAACCGGAAGCCCAGCAGAACGGTAGGCTTCAAGAATTGGTTCCTTGATCCACCGAGCCAGGGTGGATTTGGAAGCTTGCGACCCTTTACGTTGACCAGCGACAAGGACAAAGAGTGCATCCGAGCGGCGCAGGGGCGCCGTGCGGGAAATGTAGATTCTGAGTGCTCTCACCAGATCCAACAAATGCAAATCCTTTTCACATTGATGAACTGGATGAGGACACAAAGAAGGTAAGGAGATATCCTGATTGAGATGAAAGGGGGATACCACCTTAGGGAGAAACTCCGGAATCGGGCGCAGAACCACCTTGTCCTGGTGAAACACCAGGAAGGGAGATTTGCATGACAGCGCTGCTAGCTCGGACACTCTCCGAAGAGGCGTGACCGCTACTAGAAAGGCCACTTTCTTTGAAAGGCGAGAAAGGGAAACATCCCTCATAGGCTCGAAAGGCGGCTTCTGGAGAGCAATTAGAACCCTGTTCAGATCCCAGGGCTCTAACGGCCGCTTGTAAGGAGGGACGATATGACAAACCCCTTGCAGGAACGTGCGTACCTGAGGAAGTCGTGCTAGGCGCTTCTGAAAAAACACAGATAGCGCTGAGACTTGTCCTTTAAGGGAGCCGAGCGACAAACCTTTTTCCAAACCGGATTGCAGGAAGAAAAGAAAAGTAGGCAATGCAAATGGCCAGGGAGAAACTCCCTGAGCAGAACACCAAGATAAGAATATCTTCCACGTCCTGTGGTAGATCTTGGCGGAGGTTGGTTTCCTAGCCTGTCTCATGGTGGCAATGACCTCTTGAGATAAACCTGAAGACGCTAGGATCCAGGACTCAATGGCCACACAGTCAGGTTCAGGGCCGCAGAATTCAGATGGAAAAACGGCCCTTGAGACAGCAAGTCTGGTCGGTCTGGTAGTGCCCACGGTTGGCCTACCGTGAGATGCCACAGATCCGGGTACCACGACCTCCTCGGCCAGTCTGGAGCGACGAGGATGGCGCGGCGGCAGTCGGACCTGATCTTGCGTAGCACTCTGGGCAACAGTGCCAGAGGTGGAAACACATAAGGTAGCCGGAACTGCGACCAATCTTGAACTAAGGCGTCCGCCGCCAGAGCTCTGTGATCGTGAGACCGTGCCATGAAAGCCGGGACCTTGTTGTTGTGCCGGGACGCCATTAGGTCGACGTCCGGCACCCCCCAGCGGCAACAGATCTCCTGAAACACGTCCGGGTGAAGAGACCATTCCCCTGCGTCCATACCCTGGCGACTGAGGAAGTCTGCTTCCCAGTTTTCTACGCCCGGGATGTGAACTGCGGATATAGTGGATGCCGTGTCTTCCACCCACTTCAGAATCCGCCGGACTTCCTGGAAGGCTTGCCGACTGCGTGTTCCTCCTTGGTGGTTGATGTATGCCACCGCTGTGGAGTTGTCCGACTGAATTCGGATCTGCTTGCCTTCCAGCCACTGCTGGAAGGCTTGTAGGGCAAGATACACTGCTCTGATTTCCAGAATATTGATCTGAAGGGTGGACTCTTGCTGAGTCCACGTACCTTGAGCCCTGTGGTGGAGAAAAACTGCTCCCCATCCTGATAGACTCGCGTCTGTCGTGACCACCGCCCAGGATGGGGGTAGGAAGGACTTTCCTTTTGACAATGAGGTGGGAAGAAGCCACCACCGAAGAGATTCCTTGGCCGCCTGAGAAAGGGAGACGTTCCTGTCGAGGGACGTCGACTTCCCGTCCCATTGGCGGAGAATGTCCCATTGTAGTGGACGCAGATGAAACTGCGCGAAAGGGACTGCCTCCATTGTTGCTACCATCTTCCCTAGGAAGTGCATGAGGCGTCTCAAGGGGTGCGACTGGCCTTGAAGGAGAGATTGCACCCCTGTCTGTAGTGAACGCTGTTTGTCCAACGGAAGCTTCACTATCGCTGAGAGAGTATGAAACTCCATGCCAAGATATGTTAGTGATTGGGTCGGGGTCAGATTTGACTTTGAAAAGTTGATGATCCACCCGAAACTCTGGAGAGTCTCCAGCGCCACGTTCAGGCTGTGTTGGCATGCCTCTTGAGAGGGTGCCTTGACAAGTAGATCGTCCAAGTAAGGGATCACAGAGTGACCCTGAGAGTGCAGAACTGCTACTACTGCTGCCATGACCTTGGTGAAGACCCGTGGGGCTGTCGCCAGCCCGAAAGGCAGAGCTACGAACTGAAGGTGTTCGTCTCCTATAACGAAGCGTAGAAAACGCTATTGCTCTGGAGCAATCGGCACGTGGAGATAAGCATCCTTGATGTCTATTGATGCTAGGAAATCTCCTTGAGACATTGAGGTGATGACGGAGCGGAGGGATTCCATCCGGAACCGCCTGGTTTTCACGTGCTTGTTGAGCAGTTTTAGGTCCAGAACGGGACGGAAAGACCCGTCCTTTTTTGGCACCACAAACAAATTGGAGTAAAAACCGTGACCTTGCTCCTGAAGAGGAACAGGGATCACCACTCCTTCTGCCTTTAGAGTGCACACCGCTTGCAGAAGAGCATCGGCTCGGTCGGGAGGCGGAGACGTTCTGAAGAATCGAGTCGGAGGACGAGAACTGAACTCTATCCTGTACCCGTGAGACAGAATGTCTCTCACCCAACGGTCCTTGACCTGTGGCAGCCAAATGTCGCCAAAGCGGGAGAGCCTGCCACCGACCGAGGATGCGGAGAGAGGGGGCCGAAAGTCATGAGGAAGCCGCCTTGGTAGCGGTTCCTCCGGCTGTCTTTTTTGGGCGTGACTGAGCCCGCCAAGAATCTGAGCTCCTCTGATCCTTTTGAGTCCTTTTGGACGAGGAGAATTGGGACCTGCCCGAGCCTCGAAAGGACCGAAACCTCGACTGTCCCCTCCTCTGTTGGGGTTTGTTTGGTCTGGGCTGAGGTAAGGATGAATCCTTACCCTTGGATTGTTTAATGATTTCATCCAATCGCTCACCAAACAGTCGGTCACCAGAAAATGGCAAACTGGTTAAGCACTTTTTGGAAGCAGAATCTGCCTTCCATTCCCTTAACCACAAGGCTCTGCGTAAAACCACGGAGTTGGCGGACGCCACTGCCGTACGGCTCGTAGAGTCCAGGACAGCATTAATCGCGTAAGACGCAAATGCAGACATTTGAGAGGTTAAGGACGCCACCTGCGGAACAGATGTACGTGTGACCGTGTCAATCTGTGTAAGACCAGCTGAAATAGCTTGGAGTGCCCATACGGCTGCGAATGCTGGAGCAAACGACGCGCCGATAGCTTCATAGATGGATTTCAACCAGAGCTCCATCTGTCTGTCAGTGGCATCTTTAAGTGCAGCCCCATCTTCCACTGCAACTATGGATCTAGCCGCAAGCCTGGAGATTGGAGGATCCACCTTGGGACACTGGGTCCAGCCCTTGACCACGTCAGGGGGAAAGGGATAACGTGTATCCTTAAGTCGTTTGGAGAAACGCTTATCTGGATAAGCTCGGTGTTTCTGGACTGCCTCTCTAAAGTCAGAGTGGTCCAGAAAAGTACTCAATTTACGCTTGGGATACCTGAAATGGAATTTCTCCTGCTGTGAAGCTGACTCCTCCACTGGAGGAGCTGGGGGAGAAATATCCAACATTCTATTGATGGACGCTATAAGATCATTCACTATGGCGTCACCATCAGGTGTATCCAGATTGAGAGCGGTCTCAGGATCAGAATCCTGATCAGCTACCTCCGCCTCATCATACAGAGAGTCCTCCTGCTGGGACCCTGACCAGTGTGATGAAGTCGAGGGCCGCTCCCAGCGAGCTCGCTTAGGCTGTCTGGGACTGTCGTCCGTGTCAGAGCCTTCACCCTGGGATGCATGGGACACCCCCGGAGCCCGGAGTTGTTCCAACTGAGGGGGACCAGGGAGCAATGATTCAACAGTGCCCATGGTCTGAGTTACCGGTCTAGACTGCAAAGTTTCTAGAATTTTAGTCAGTCACAGACAATCTATCTGCAAAGACTGCAAACTCCGTCCCCGTCACCTGGACAGCATTCACAGGTGGTTCTCCCTGGGTCACCTCTAGCAGAGGCCCCGGCCGAGCAAGTGCCACAGGGGCCGAGCACTGCACACAATGGGGGTCAGTGGAACCTGCCGGTAGAATAGCCTCACATGCGGTACAAGCGGCATAGAAAGCCTGTGCCTTGGCACCCTTGCTTTTTGCGGACGACATGCTGTTGTCTCCTCTGAGCAATCTAGGACGGTATATAGCCAAGAATCAATAGCGACCGTACAGTGCAATGTATAGCATGCAAGCATAAAAATACAAATGTACACTTCGGCACTAGTGGGGTCAGCACCACAGGTGCTGCTTACCGCCCGCTCAAAAGCGGGTGTGTGGTCGCCAGAATCCCGTGTCTGGGTCTCCCAGAACTTGTCTCCCTTCTCCAGCTCAGACTGCACACAGGAATGGCTGCCGGCGTCCTGTGGAGAGGGGCGGGCCGTGGGCGTGCCCCAGACAAAGTGCGGGAAACTGGCGTCCCACTGTGCCCAGTGTGAGGGCTGGAGTATGTAAAGTAGACTCCAGCCCTCGGCGCTGACGTTCTGTACAGCGTCCCGCCCTTCCCCTGACTGGCAGGCCTGGGGGCGGGAACGAAACGAAACTAGGCCGCAAAAGCCGGGGACTCGAGTAATAAGCGCGGCCGTCATATATGCACGGCCAGCGCGGAAGTCCCCGGCGCACCACAAGTCCCAGCCGCGCCGCAGTGAAAAACTGACAGCAGCGGCCGGCGCGGCAGTTCCCAATACATTTACTCACTCAGCAAAGCTGTAGTTAGTAATGGCACAAGCGCGCAGCGCTGTTGTCCCCGGCGCACTAACACACCCAGCAATGCTGCAGTGTGTCTGTGCGCGGTCTGTACGGGGACACAGAGTACCTTGAAGTAGCAGGGCCCTGTCCCTGACGATACTCAGCTCCATATCCAGCAGATTCCCCAGGGGCTGTGGATGGAGCACGGTCTCAGTGCCTGGAGACCGGTAAGATCCCACTTCACCCAGAGCCCTAAGGGGGATGGGGAAGGAAAGCAGCATGTGGGCTCCAGCCTTCGTACCCGCAATGGGTACCTCAACCTTAACAAACACCGCCGACAAAAGTGGGGTGAGAAGGGAGCATGCTGGGGGCCCTAGTAGGGGCCCTCTTTTCTTCCATCCGACATAGTCAGCAGCTGCTGCTGACTAAACAGTGGAGCTATGCGTGGATGTCTGACCTCCTTCGCACAAAGCATGAAAACTGAGGAGCCCGTGATCCCACGGGGGGTGTATAGGCAGAAGGGGAGGGGCTTTACACTTTTGAGTGTAATACTTTGTGTGGCCTCCGGAGGCAGTAGCTATACACCCAATTGTCTGGGTCTCCCAAAGGAGCGACAAAGAAAAAAGCCAGCAATGGATCTAGGGAGGGCGAGAACTATCAGTGTTTAAAGTGGAAAAAACACTTTATTGTTAAAAATATGAGAAGATTACTACTGTGGGCAGAAGTTGCATCACGCGGTGTCACATGATGTGGATATATCCGCAGGTTTCCCGCAGCTGATCCCCGGAATCCGCAGCTACCCATTGCTGCGGGATTCCAGCGAAATAGCTGCAGTAAACCTGCGGACATTCGTGCGACTTATCTGCGGAAGTCCCGGCCTCTATCTCCATAGTGGAGTAGTGGGAATTCCGCAGGTATTTCCGCAGGAATAATTGACATGCAGTTATGTGCGGCTGCGGGACATCCACAGCATATTCCACAGCCGCACATACTGCAGCATGGACACAGACACTCCCCATGTCCCATAGGATAACATGGGGAGTGTCTGTAGTTGCTAAAACCTGCGGATATATCTAGAAAGAAGGGAATTTTGTTTACTTACCGTAAATTCCTTTTCTTCTAGCTCCAATTGGGAGACCCAGACAGTGGGTGTATAGCTACTGCCTCTGGAGGCCGCACAAAGAACTACACTTAAAAGTGTAAGGCCCCTCCCCTTCTGGCTATACACCCTCCCGTAGGAGTACGGATTCCTCAGTTTTAGTACCAAAGCAAGAAGGAGGAAAGCCAATAACAGTTTCAAAAACAAATTCAATCCGATAACAAGATCGGAGAACTTAAGAAACAACATGAACAACATGTGCACCCGAAAAACGAAACCCTAAGAACAAATAGGGCGGGTGCTGGGTCTCCCAATTGGAGCTAGAAGAAAAGGAATTTACGGTAAGTAAACAAAATTCCCTTCTTCTTTTTCGCTCCTAATTGGGAGACCCAGACAGTGGGACGTCCAAAAGCAGTCCCTGGGTGGGTAAAAAGATACCACATGAACGGGCTGTCAGACAGCCTCTTCCTACAGGTGGGCCACCGCCGCCTGAAGGACCTGTCTACCTAGGCTGGCATCTGCCGAAGCGTAGGTATGCACTTGATAGTGTTTGGTAAACGTGTGCAGACTCGACCAGGTAGCCGCCTGGCACACTTGCTGAGCCGTAGCCTGATGCCGCAATGCCCAGGACGCACCCACGGCTCTGGTAGAATGGGCCTTCAGTCCAGATGGAATCGGAAGCCCAGCAGAACGGTATGTGTGAAGAATTGGTTCCTTGATCCACCGCGCAAGGGTGGATTTGGAAGCTTGCGATCCCTTATGCTGACCAGCGACTAGGACAAAGAGCGCATCAGAACGGCGTAGAGACGCCGTGCGAGAAATGTAAATCCTGAGTGCTCTCACCAGGTCCAACAGATGTAAACCCTTTTCAAATTGGTGAACTGGATGCGGACACAAAGATGGCAAAGTGATATCCTGATTGAGATGAAAGGAAGAAACCACCTTGGGAGAAAACTCTGGAATTGGACGCAGTACTACCTTGTCTTGGTGAAACACCAGGAAGGGAGATTTGCAAGATAACGCCGCTAGCTCGGACACTCTTCGAAGAGACGTGACCGCCACAAGAAAAACTACTTTTTGTGAAAGCCGAGAAAGGGAAACCTCTTTCAAAGGCTCGAAAGGCGGCTTCTGGAGAGCAATGAGAACCTTGTTCAGATCCCAGGGTTCCAATGGCCGTCTGTAAGGAGGAACGATATGACAAACTCCTTGGAGAAACGTGCGTACTTTAGAAAGCCGTGCCAAGCGCTTCTGAAAGAATACGGATAGCGCGGAGACTTGACCCTTAAGAGAGCTAAGCGACAAACCTTTTTCCAATCCAGACTGCAGGAAGGAAAGAAAAATTGGCAATGCAAATGGCCAGGGAGAAAACCCTTGAGCCAAGCACCACGCTAAGAATATCTTCCACGTCCTGTGATAGATCTTAGCTGAGGATGGTTTTCTAGCCTGTCTCATTGTGGCAACAACTTCATGAGATAAACCTGAGGCCGCTAGGATCCAGGACTCAATGGCCACACAGTCAGGTTCAGGGCCGCAGAATTCAGATGGAAAAACGGCCCTTGAGACAGCAAATCTGGACGGTCTGGTAGTGTCCACGGTTGGCCTACCGTGAGATGCCACAGATCCGGGTACCACGACCTTCTTGGCCAGTCTGGAGCGACGAGTATGGCTCGATGGCAGTCGGACCTGATTTTCCGGAGAACTCTGGGTAACAATGCTAGAGGTGGGAACACATAGGGGAGTCGGAATTGCGACCAATCCTGAACCAAGGCGTCTGCCGCCAGTGCTCGGTGATCGTGAGACCGTGCCATGAAAACTGGGACCTTGTTGTTGTGCCGTGACGCCATCAGATCGACGTCCGGCGTCCCCCAGCGGCAACAGATCTGCTGAAACACGTCCGGGTGAAGGGACCATTCTCCTGCGTCCATGCCCTGGCGACTGAGAAAGTCTGCTTCCCAGTTTTCCACGCCTGGGATGTGAACTGCGGATATGGTGGACGCTCTGCTTTCCACCCACGTCAAAATCCGCTGGACTTCTTGAAAAGCTTGGCGACTGCGTGTTCCCCCTTGGTGGTTGATGTACGCCACCGCCGTGGAATTGTCCGACTGAATCCGAATCTGCTTGCCTTCCAGCCATTGTTGGAAGGCTCGCAGGGCAAGATAGATTGCTCTGATTTCCAGAACATTGATCTGCAGGGTGGACTCTTCCTGAGTCCACGTCCCCTGAGCCCTGTGGTGGAGAAACACCGCTCCCCACCCTGATAGGCTCGCATCCGTCGTGACTACTGCCCAGGACGGGGGAAGGAACGACTTTCCCTGTGACAATGAGGTGGGGAGAAGCCACCAACGCAGAGAGTCCTTGGCAGTCTGAGAGAGGGAGACAGTCCTGTCGAGGGACGTCGATTTCCCATCCCATTGGCGTAGAATGTCCCATTGTAGAGGGCGCAGATGAAACTGCGCGAACGGGACTGCCTCCATTGCTGCTACCATCTTTCCTAGGAAATGCATGAGGCGCCTCAGTGAGTGCGACTGGCTCTGAAGGAGAGATTGCACTCCAGTCCGTAGCGAACACTGCTTGTCCAGTGGAAGCTTCACTATCGCTGAGAGAGTATGAAACTCCATGCCAAGATAAGTCAGAGATTGGGTCGGGGTTAGATGGGACTTTGGAAAGTTGATAATCCACCCGAAACTCTGGAGAGTGTCTAGTGCCACCTTCAGACTGTGCTGGCATGCCTCTTGAGAGGGTGCCTTTATAAGCAGGTCGTCTAGATACGGGATGACCGAGTGACCCTGCGAGTGCAGAACAGCTACTACTGCTGCCATGACTTTGGTGAAGACCCGGGGGGCTGTTGCCAGACCGAAAGGTAACGCTACGAACTGCAGGTGTTCGTCGTGTATGACGAAGCGTAGGAAACGCTGATGCTCTGGTGCAATCGGCACGTGGAGATACGCATCTTTGATATCTATTGATGCTAGAAAATCTCCTTGAGACATTGAGGCTATGACGGAGCGTAGGGATTCCATCCGGAACCTCCTGACTTTTACGTGTCTGTTGAGCAACTTTAGATCCAGGACGGGTCGATACGATCCGTCCTTTTTTGGGACCACAAACAGATTGGAGTAAAAAGCGTGACCTTGTTCCTGAAGAGGGACGGAGGTCACCACTCCTTCCGCCTTTAGAGCGGCCACCGCCTGCAACAGAGCATCGGCTCGGTCTGGTGGTGGAGAAGTTCTGAAGAAACGAGTTGGCGGACGAGAACTGAACTCTATCCTGTACCCGTGAGACAGAATATCCCTCACCCAACGGTCTTTGACGCGTGACAGCCAAATGTCGCCAAAGTGGGAAAGCCTCCCACCGACCGCGGGTGTGGGAATTGGAGACTGCAAGTCAGGAGGACGCCGTCTTGGCAACGGTTCCTCCGGCTGTCCCTTTTGGGCGTGACTGAGACCTCCAAGAATCTGAGCGTCTCTGGTCTTTTTGAGTCTTTTTTGACGAGGCGAATTGGGACCTGCCCGGTCCTCGAAAGGACCGATAACCAGACTGACCCCTTCTCTGTTGGGGTTTGTTTTGTCTGTGTTGCGGTAAGGATGAGTCCTTACCCTTGGAGTGTTTGATGATTTCATCCAAACGCTCTCCAAACAATCGGTCACGAGAAAAAGGCAAATTGGTTAAGCACTTCTTGGAATGAGAATCTGCTTTCCAATGTCTCAACCACAGGGCCCTTCGCAAAACAACGGAGTTGGCTGACGCCACTGCCGTGCGGCTTGTAGCGTCAAGAACAGCATTAATCGCGTACGACGCGAATGCCGCCATTTGCGAGGTCAATGGTGCTACCTGCGGGGCAAATGCACGTGTGACTGAGTCGACTTGCGCAAGCCCGGCTGAGATAGCTTGGAGTGCCCATACGGCCGCAAAAGATGGCGCTAACGACGCTCCAATCGCTTCATAGATGGATTTCAGCCAGAGCTCCATCTGCCTGTCAGTGGCATCTTTAAGTGCCGCTCCATCTTCAACTGCAACCAAGGATCTAGCTGCAAGCCTGGAAATTGGAGGATCCACTTTTGGACACTGGGTCCAACCCTTGACCACCTCAGGGGGAAAAGGATAGCGTGTATCTTTAAGCCGTTTAGAAAAACGCCTTTCCGGAAAAGCGTGGGGTTTCTGGATTGCGTCTCTAAAGTCAGCGTGGTCCAGAAAAGTGCTTAATGTACGCTTAGGGTATCTGAAATGGATTCTCTCGTGCTGCGAAGCTGACTCCTCTACAGGAGGAGCTGGTGGGGAAATATTTAACATCTTATTGATGTTAAATATAAGATCATTAACTATGGCGTCACCATCTGGTGTATCTAGATTGAGAGCGGTCCCAGGATCAGAATCCTGATCAGTTACGTCCGCCTCATCACCCATAGATTCATCTCGCTGGGATCCTGACCATTGAGATGAATGTGAAGGCCCGTCATAGCGAGCCCGCTTAGGCTGCCCGGGGCCATCGTCCGAGTCAGAGTCTTCACCCTGAGGTGTATGTGCCCGTCCCGGAGCTTGGAGGTAATTCAGCTGAGGGGGACCAGGGGGCAATGATTGCACAGTGTCCGTGGCCTGAAGTACAGGCCTAGCTCGCAATGTGTCAAGAATTTGTGACATAGTGAGAGACATTCTGTCAGCAAAAGCTGCAAACTCAGTTCCTGTCACCTGGACAGCATTCACAGGTGGTACACCCTGGGTCACGTCCAGCAGAGGTCCCGACTGTGCAAGCGCCGCAGGGGCCGAGCACTGCACACAATGGGGGTCCGTGGAGCCTGCCGGTAGAAAAGTCCCACATGCGGTGCAGGAAGCATATAATGTCTGTGCCTTGGCACCCTTGCGTTTTACGGACGACATGCTGCTGGCTCTCTGCAATGTGAGAGAGTCTATAGCCAAAGGGCGACCAGCGCTATGCAATACAAAGTATTTGTAGAAACAAAATACTAAGAATACTACTGGCACAAGAGGGGGTGAGCCCTGAGGGCTGCTTACCGCCCGCTGAATAGCGGGTAAGAGGCGCAGAATTCCTTGTCTGGGTCTCCCCGGCTCCCCTCTGCAGCTCAGCGTGTCAGCAGGAATGGCTGCCGGCGTCTGTGGAGAGGGGCGGTCCGTGGGAGTTCCTAAACAAAAGTGCGGGAAACAGTGTCCCCTCTGTGCTTATTGTGAGGGCTGGAGTATGTAAAAACGACTCCAGCCCTCGGCGCTGATGCACTGACCAGCGTCCCGCCCCTCTCCTGACTGGCAGGTCTGGGGGCGGGAACGAACGGAAGCAGGCCGCAAAAGCCGGGGACTCGAGTTATCAGCGCGGCCGCCGTAAAAGCGCGGTCCGCGCTGAAGTCCCCGGCGCACCATAAGTGCCAGCCGCGCCGCAGTCCCAGCGGCCGGCGCGACCGATTCCCAAAAGTGTGCCTGCTTCAGCGAAGCTGAATGAGGCCATGGCACAAGCGCCGCAGCGCTGATGTCCCCGGCGCACTACAACACCCAGCATGCTGCGGTGTGAGCGCCAAATGCACGGGGACACAGAGTACCTTGAGGAAGCAGGGCCATGTCCCTGATGTACTCCGCTCCATCCAGCATCTTCTCCAGGGGCTGTAGATGGAGCACGGTCTCAGTGCCTGGAGACCAGTAAATCCCACTTCACCCAGAGCCCTGTAAAAAGGGATGGGGAAGGAATCAGCATGTGGGCTCCTGCCGCCGTACCCGCAATGGGTACCTCAACCTTACAAACACCTCCGACATACAGTGGGGTGAGAAGGGAGCATGCTGGGAGCCCTGTATGGGCCCTCTTTTCTTCCATCCGACATAGTCAGCAGCTGCTGCTGACTAAAAACAATGGAGCTATGCGTGCGTGTGTGACCTCCTTCGCACAAAGCTAAAACTGAGGAATCCGTACTCCTACGGGAGGGTGTATAGCCAGAAGGGGAGGGGCCTTACACTTTTAAGTGTAGTTCTTTGTGCGGCCTCCAGAGGCAGTAGCTATACACCCACTGTCTGGGTCTCCCAATTAGGAGCGAAAAAGAAATCCAGATAAATCCGCAGGTTTTCCGCGGCAAATTCCACGGTTACAGAGTCCCGTGGGCACATAGCCTTACAATGAATGTCATACTATACGTACCTGCTGTCTAGCGCCGGGACATTCTCCTTGTTTTGCACGTTATATATTGCCACTGTGCCGTTATACATCCCGACCGCCAGGAGGTTGGGAGACAATGCAGAGAAGTCCACGGCTGTCACTCCACTTTCACACTTGTAAATCCTTTCTGGCCACTAAAAAAAAATAAAAACCCATAGCATCATTAATTCACATTTAATAACAATCTGTCATGGTTGTCTCTGTGTCGTAGAGACTAGTGACAGGTTCTGCGCCAAAGTCTCTTTGCCTTGAAACCTGGCAGTTTAAATGTACTCCCTTTCCTTTGGGGAGGAGAGGGTTAAATGTCTATATTCACTTACAGCAAGCATTCTCTTCACCTTCTCAGGTGTTTCCGGTTTGGACCACTCCTAGTCCCTATATACACCCTCTAGAGGGTACTGGTTATTCTCGGATCTCATTCAGTTGGAAGCTTGGCCTGGAGGTGAAAGCAGCTAGAGGATCCCTGATCCCGGTGTGCTACATGCTGTGTTGGCTGCAGTATTGGTGCTAACTGCAGCAGTCTGTGGTGTGCTTATTGTACGGTGTGGAGGATTCCTAGTTTGTTCTGTTGTCGGTGGGGTTTTGTGACTGTCACGGCCCGTCCCTTGGCTGGTGGGTGTGGAGGCTGTTACAACAGGGCCCTAGACAGGTGATAGGGACACAGTGGTGGCTCAGACCTCACTACCATAGAGTGTACCTCTGGGTTGAGGGTCTGCTCAGGGCGCTACCTAGTCTGAGGGCCAACTTACGGGGTCCCTATTTAGTCACATCTTAGTCTCACAATATTACCCACATGGGGTCAGGATCACTCTGAAGAAGGGAATTTTGTTTACTTACCGTATATTCCTTTTCTTCTAGCTCCTATTGGGAGACCCAGACAATTGGGTGTATAGCTTCTGCCTCCGGAGGCCACACAAAGTATTACACTTTAAAAAGTGTAACCCCTCCCCTCTGCCTATACACCCTCCCGTGCATCACGGGCTCCTCAGTTTTGGTGCAAAAGCAGGAAGGAGGAAACTTATAAATTGGTCTAAGGTAAATTCAATCCGAAGGATGTTCGGAGAACTGAAAACCATGAACCAAAAGAACAATTCAACATGAACAACATGTGTACACAAAAGAACAACCAGCCCGAAGGGAACAGGGGCGGGTGCTCGGTCTCCCAATAGGAGCTAGAAGAAAAGGAATTTACGGTAAGTAAACAAAAGTCCCTTCTTTGTCGCTCCATTGGGAGACCCAGACAATTGGGACGTCCAAAAGCAGTCCCTGGGTGGGTAAAAGAATACCTCGATAAAAAGAGCCGAAAACGACCCCCTCTTACAGGTGGGCAACCGCCGCATGAAGGACTCGCCTACCTAGACTGGCGTCTGCCGAAGCATAGGTATGCACCTGATAGTGTTTCGTGAAAGTGTGCAGACTAGACCAGGTAGCTGCCTGACACACCTGCTGAGCCGTAGCCCGGTGCCGCAATGCCCAGGACGCACCCACGGCTCTGGTAGAATGGGCTTTCAGCCCCAAAGGAAGCGGATAGCGCCGATACATGACCCTTGAGAGAGCCGAGAGACAAACCCTTGTCCATTCCGGATTGAAGGAATGAAAGAAAAGTGGGTAAGGCAAAGGGCCAGGGAGAAAAACCCCTATCAGAGCACCAGGATAAGAAGATCCTCCAAGACCTGTGATAGATCTTGGCGGACGTTGGTTTCCTGGCCTGTCTCATAGTGGCAATGACATCTTGAGATAACCCTGAGGACGCTAGGAGCCAGGACTCAATGGCCACACAGTCAGGTTGAGGGCCACAGAATTCAGATGGAAAAACGGCCCTTGAGACAGCAAGTCTGGGCGGTCTGGGAGCGCCCACGGTTGACCCACCGTGAGATGCCACAGATCCGGGTACCACGACCGCCTCGGCCAATCTGGGGCGACGAGAATGGCGCGACGACAGTCTGACTTGATCTTGCGCAGCACTCTGGGCAGCATCGCCAGAGGAGGAAATACATAGGGCAGTCGAAACTGCGACCAATCCTGAACTAATGCGTCCGCCGCCAGAGCTCTGTGATCTTGAGACCGGGCCATGAATGCCGGGACTTTGTTGTTGTGCTGTGACGCCATGAGATCGACGTCCGGCGTTCCCCAGCGGCGACAGGTCTCTCGAAATACGTCTGGGTGAAGAGACCATTCCCCCGCGTCCATGCCCTGTCGGCTGAGAAAATCTGCTTCCCAGTTTTCTACGCCCGGGATGTGAACTGCGGAAATGGTGGAAGCTGTGGCTTCCACCCACTGCAGAATTCGTCGGACTTCCTGGAAGGCTTGACGACTGCGAGTGCCGCCTTGGTGGTTGATGTATGCGACGGCAGTGGTGTTGTTCGACTGGATCCGGATCTGCCTGCCCTCCAGCCACCGATGAAAGGCCAATAGGGCTAGATACACTGCCCTTATCTCCAGAATATTGATCTGAAGGGATGACTCTATCGGAGTCCAGGTTCCCTGAGCCCTGTGGTGGAGAAAAACCGCCCCCCACCCTGACAGGCTCGCGTCCGTCGTGACCACAGCCCAGGTTGGGGGTAGAAAGGATTTTCCCTGCGATAGAGAGTTGGGAAGGAGCCACCACTGAAGTGACGTCTTGGTTGCAAGGGAAAGAGAGACGTTCCTGTCGAGTGAAGTCGACCTCCTGTCCCATTTGCGGAGAATGTCCCACTGGAGTGGCCGCAGATGGAATTGCGCGAAGGGCACTGCCTCCATCTCTGCCACCATCTTCCCCAGGAAGTGCATGAGGCGCCTCAAGGGGTGCGACTGACCCCGAAGAAGAGATTGCACCCCTGCCTGCAGCGAAAGCTGTTTGTCCAGCGGTAGCATGACTACTGCTGACTGAGTATGAAACTCCATCCCAAGGTACGTCAGTGATTGGGTCGGTGTCAACTTGGATTTTGGGAAGTTGATGATCCACCCGAACTTCTGGAGAGTCGCCAGAGCGACGGAAAGGCTGTTTTGACACGCCATCTGAGAGGGTGCCCTGACCAGAAGATCGTCTAAGTAGGGAATCACCGAGTGGCCCTGAGAGTGTAGGACCGCCACAACAGATGCCATGACCTTGGTGAACACCCGTGGGGCTGTCGCCAGGCCGAAAGGCAATGCCACGAACTGAAGGTGTTCGTCCCCGATGGCGAAACGCAAAAAGCGTTGATGTTCGGGTGCGATCGGCACATGGAGATAAGCATCCTTGATGTCGATCGATGCTAGGAAGTCTCCTTGTGACATCGAAGCGATGACAGAGCGGAGAGATTCCATCCGAAATCGTCTGGTGCTCACATGTCTGTTGACCAGTTTGAGGTCCAGAACGGGACGGAACGAGCCGTCCTTCTTTGGCACCACAAACAAGTTGGAGTAAAAGCCGCGACCATGTTCCTGAAGGGGAACAGGGATCACAACTCCTTCTGTCTTCAGAGTGTTCACCGCCTGAAAAAGTGCATCGGCTCGCTCGGGGGGCGGAGATGTTCTGAAGAAACGAGTCGGGGGACGAGAGCTGAACTCTATCCTGTAACCGTGAGACAGAATGTCTCTCACCCATCGTTCTTGGACATGTGGCCACCAGGCGTCGCAAAAGCGGGAGAGCCTGCCACCGACCGAGGATGCGGCTAGGGGATGCCGAGAGTCATGAGGAGGCCGCCTTGGAGGCAGTGTCTCCGGCGGTTTTTTGGGGGCGTGACTTAGACCGCCACGCAAAAGAGTTCCTCTGGCCCTTCTCTGGCCTGTTGGACGAGGAGGATTGGGACTTGGCTGAGGGCCGAAAGGACCGAAACCTCGGTTGTATTTTCCGTTGCTGAGGTCTCTTCGGTTTGGACTGGGGTAAGGACGAGTCCTTTCCCTTGGATTCCTTAATAATTTCATCCAATCGTTCGCCAAACAATCGGTCGCCAGCAAACGGCAAACCGGTTAAGAACTTCTTGGAAGCAGAGTCTGCCTTCCATTCGCGTAGCCACATGGCTCTGCGGACTGCCACCGAATTAGCGGATGCTACCGCTGTACGGCTAGCAGAGTCCAGGACGGCGTTCATGGCGTAGGACGAAAAAGCCGACGCCTGAGAAGTCAAAGACGCAACTTGCGGAGCAGAGGTACGTGTCACCGCATTAATCTCAGACAAACAAGCTGAGATAGCTTGGAGTGCCCACACGGCTGCAAAGGCCGGGGCAAAAGACGCACCTGTGGCTTCATAGATGGATTTCACCAGGAGCTCTATCTGCCTGTCAGTGGCATCCTTGAGCGATGAGCCATCTGCAACTGATACTACAGATCTAGCCGCCAGTCTAGAGACTGGAGGATCCACCTTGGGACATTGAGCCCAACCCTTAACTACGTCAGAGGGGAAGGGGTAACGTGTGTCATTAAGGCGCTTAGTAAAGCGCTTGTCCGGAAAAGCTCTGTGCTTCTGGACAGCATCTCTGAAGTTGGAGTGATCGAAAAACGCACTCCGTGTACGTTTGGGAAACCTAAACTGGTGTTTCTCCTGCTGAGAAGCCGACTCCTCTACAGGTGGAGGCGGGGGAGACAGATCTAACACCTGGTTGATGGACGATATAAGGTCATTTACTATGGCGTCCCCTTCAGGTGTATCAAGATTGAGAGCAACGTCAGGGTCAGAGCCCTGAGCTGCGACGTCCGCCTCGTCCTCCAGAGAGTCCTCAAGCTGAGACCCCGACCAGTGTGAGGAAGTCGGGGAAGATTCCCAGCGAGCCCGCTTAGCCGGTCTGGGACTGTGGTCCGTGCAGGAGTCCTCCACGTGAGACCTAGGGGCCACCCCGGGAGCACGCTGCGGCGCAGACCGAGAGGGGCCTGGAGGCGATGATCCAACAGTGCCCGGGGCCTGTGTAAGGACCGGTCTGGACTGCAAGGCTTCTAGTAGCTTGGCAGACCATTTGTCCATAGACTGAGCCATGGATTGTGAAAGTGACTCAGAGTTTCTCAGCAAAAACTGCCAACTCTGTCCCTGCCGCCTGGACACTGGAAGCAGGGGGGTCTGCCTGAGCCGAGGGGCCCACTAGTGACCGAGGCTCCGGCTGAGCAAGCGAAACAGGGGTCGAGCATTGCTCACAGTGAGGGTAGGTGGAACCCGCAGGTAACATAGCCCTACAAGAGGTACAGGTTGCAAAAAAACCCTTTGCCTTAGCGCCCTTGCTCCTTGTGGACGACATGCTGTTGTCTCCTAGGAGAGTGATCACTGAGGGTATATAGCCAAAAGCAAACAACCCGGCCAAGCAGAGAAAATATATACAAATATATATATATATACTTCGGCTGCCGGGACTTTGTGGCTTACCGACCGCCCAAAGCGGAGTGTGTGTCCACCAGATTCCCTGCCTTAGGTCTCCCAGAGCTCGTTCCTGAAATCCTCCACCGGCAGAATGTTGTATAAAAATGGCTGCCGGAGCTCTCAGGGGAGGAGGGAGCCGTGGGCGGCGACTATTAAAGTTCGGGAATCTGGGGCCCTACAGTGATCAGTGAGGGGGGGGGGGGAGGACACCTAAAGTATGCTCCAGCCCTCACTGCCGACGTCAGGTCGACCGTCCCGCCCTTACCCCTGACTGGCAGGCCCGGGGGCGGGAGTTATGGTACTAGGCCGCAATGAAGCCGGGGACTAGATTTAATACCGCGGCCGACAAACAGGCGCGGTCGGCGCGGAAGTCCCGGTCTTCACAAACCAGCAGCTGCTGCAGCGTCTGTGAAACAAGCGCTCCATGCACCGTCCCCATGGGGACACAGAGTACCTTTAGATGCAGGGCCCTGTCCCTGATGATACAAAGTCTCCTGTCCGGCAGATTCCCACAGGGGCTGCGGAGGGAGCCCGGTCCCAGTGAATGGATGACCGGTTAGGATACCACTTCACCCAGAGCCTCTCAGGGATGGTGAAGGAAAACGGCATGTGGCTCCAGCCTCTGTACCCGCAATGGGTACCTCAACCTTAACAGAACCGCCGACTTAGTGGGGTGAGAAGGGAGCATGCTGGGGGCCCTGTGGGGGCCCTCTTTTCTTCCAACTGATAAAATCAGCAGCTGCTGCTGACTAAAATGGAGATGCATGAGTGGATGTGTCCCTCCTTCTACACAAAGCATAAAACTGAGGAGCCCGTGATGCACGGGAGGGTGTATAGGCAGAGGGGAGGGGTTACACTTTTTAAAGTGTAATAATTTGTGTGGCCTCCGGAGGCAGAAGCTATACACCCAATTGTCTGGGTCTCCCAATGGAGCGACAAAGAAAACAGGTACATGTAGCATTGTGGCTATAGCCAAAATAACAGACAGATCACCAGTGGCGTGTTCTGTACACTTGTAGCCTGCAACCGAAAATGCAACAGTTGGATTTTTACATTGTAGCCCTAACCCAAGGCTCTGTGCACATTTGTTTTGGAGGCTCTGTCGTCAATAATAAAATAATTGTGCAGAATGCAAGAGTTTGCCCAGGATTTGCACTATAATAAGTGCTATACAAGAAGTTGGATAGTGGAAGGTTTTAGTATCCAACAATGTCACCCATTACGATACAACTAATTTTTGATTTAGAACCTTGTTCCCTTCCCCCCCAAAACATCTTCTCTTACCGTTGTGTTCTTCAGCGACCAGCAGCACGCCAATCCTCCCTTCTGTTCCTTAAAGCCAAACTGTCCGTAGCCAACGGCGAGAAGATCCTACGTGAGGAACGAGCACCATTACTTGTAGAAGCCGCGGCAGGAATGATCAGGATTCGTTCTTCGTGATGGTCTCGTCACACTTACCGGGTTTTTCTTGTTCCATGAGGTGCTGCTCACGTTGTGTCCTTTAGTCACTTCACAAACAAAAGACCACAATCTATCCAAGCTGGGGGACGTGACGTTGGGAATGACTTCTGTATCGTCAGTGGCTTCTGGATCTACATAGTAAGTGGTTTCAGAAAGAAATATCAGTCAAGAATGAGTTGGTCAACGTACATCTAAACGATGCCGCATCAAATGTCGCAGCACCGTTCCGCTGTATGGCTAGTTGATTGCACATGGCATATTTATGGCTAATGGTCACACGGCTCTGAAGAAACCACTTGGCCATTACCAAATCAAGCCATTTGTCATGAATTATAAAGATATAGTTGAAAGCTACTGCAACTTTTAGAAAGTTGCTGCTCGACAATGTATCTTGGAGATGCAATAGATACGCATCCCCTCTATGGGGGACCCCAGCTTAAGGATGAGGGAGTTGTTTAACCCAAAAGTGACCATTTTGTTTAGTTAAAGGGATACAACCAGGCTAAATCCTGAGAGCAGAACATAAAGATTTGCTCAATATGAATCCAGTCCCAGGACCCTCATAGTTCAGCCATACCTGGAACTGCAGCTCAGCCCCCCCATCTACTTACAGGGGAGATTCAATTTTAATAATTTGGCGAGATGCCACATTACAGATCAGCAGTGTATGACAGCCAAACATCTTCAGAGGGATAGAAACCAGGTAATCGATGGTAAGTTTGCCCTTTCATCAGCGGACCCCATTTACTTTCCGCTTCATCCGATCACTGATGGCTTGAATAATAACATGTACTAATTGTATGGAAACCCTGACAGCCTGTATACAGGAGCTCTGGACATACGTGCTACCCCAGAGATCATACAATCGCTATCGAGAAAATACGTCAGCCCACCTATAAGAACGGGCAGCTGTCGATAAGCCGCAAGCTTCCCCTGGAATAGGTTTTCTACCACAACCCTCTCCATGATGAAAAGATCTTGCTGGAACTTCTCAGATTGTAGGATTTCTTTCCCATCCGGCAAGGACTCATCAGGAATATGTATAACGGATAATCTGTCCAGATCCGTGCCCGTACTGGAGAACATGTCTGAAATGGAAAAGTTAAGGAAGATGAAATACACATATCGGAAGATGTGTGTTTCATCTTAAGGTGAATAAAATCCTATTGTGATGTATTTATTAGTGATGCCACAAGGACAACACAAGATGGCGCCGGGGAGCAGGCTGATCTGACCCTGGACCTGCTGCGTGTTATATTTTTCTGTAAATAATAATAATATATATTATATTTATTTATATAGCGCTATTAATTCCACAGCGCTTTACATACATTGGCAACACTGTCCCCATTGGGGCTCACAATCTAAATTCCCTATCAGTATGTTTTTGGAGTGTGAGAGGAAACCAGAGTACCCGGAGGAAACCCATGCAAACACAGGGAGAACATACAAAATCTGCAAGGAGTTTGTCCTTAGTGGGACTAGAACCCAGGACCCCAGAGCTGCCAGGCTGCAGTGCTAACCACTGAGCCAAACCTTACACTGCAGTTCCATATAATTACCTCCTCTGTCCATAGAGGCGACAGACATGGTTTTCCGGCTTGTGTTGGACCTGCTGCTGGTGACGCTCTCTGATCTACTGGTGGTCTCTACGATGGGCATTACCACCGGTGGGATCTCCGTGGAGTGATAGGAGTCGTACAAGTCCCAAACTGAAGCCATGACACCTACACAGGTGAAACGAAAACATAACTTAGGAATCCTTCTTATTTCTATGAAGACATGTGGACATTATCTAAAGATCTAAAAAGTGCACACAAAAGAACAAAACAAACCAAAAACACAGCCCAGCAACATCTCTCCAAGAGGAGCAGGGCCCCTACCCCCGTCCTTCTGGGCCACATTTAGGGTCAGGGATAGGTGACCTCTCACCATGGACAGACCCTTTTATTCCCAGCCTCCACCTAAGTTGACATCCTGTGCCCAACAAGACCCTCATTCTAGTTCTGAGGTTGCAGAACTGAATGGCCAGACACTCCCTGGCTTTTGCCGTAGACAGAAAAAAAAAAAAAAACACCTTACATTAATTAGTGATCACACTAAGGCTATGTGCGCACGTGTGCGCTCTGCACCGCACAGAAAAGGTCCGCTTCAGAGCGCAGCTGAACAGCTGCGTTCTGAAGCGCATGGTGCCGGCAGATTAGTGCGCTCTGCATGCTGCCTCTCCCTATAGACAGCATGCAAACCGCACGAAAGAAGTGACATGTCACTTCTTAGAACGCAGCAATTCGGGTAGCAGCCGAATCGCTGCGTTCTAATATGCCACGTGTGCACGGCTCCTGCACAATCTCCATAGATTGTGCAGGGGACGCAGGACGCATGCAGTTACGCTGCGGTGCAGAACGCAGCGCAACTGCATGCAATACGCACATCCCCTTATCCTAGATTAACCTCACCAGCATCCTCCAGGAGAATCTGTTCACACTGAACCTCTTTACTCTTCGGTGCCCCACTAATCGTTTGCATCATCCTCTCGACGTAGCGGTCATTTCCGGCTCTGTTTTTGCAGAGGTCCGCGTAGGTCTCATTTCGTAAGCTTTATGGAAAATTAACGCAATGTTATGTTGAATCTTCAGACGGTCGCCAAAGAAATAAGTCACCATGATGCAATGTTATGGTTTTGTGCATGCGGTCATACTTGATAGATTCTGCTTGCGGGTCATCGCTGGAGATCACAGCTGCCGGCATGTCCAGCAGCCATAGTGTGTCCGTCTCGGTCAGGTATATGCTGATTGGTTTATCTAGATCTTCTTCCTTTGGTGGTTCTTGTACGCCATCTTGCTTTAAGTGGAAATCTTTGGAAGAAAAATTTACATTATTAGACATGCACAAGTGGAGGTTTAATTTTCCAATATGCCCAATAACCCGTTTCGCCCCTCTGTACTAATGGCGTGGCATAAAGGGACACAGTGGAGACCAATGCAACTTTAGCCCACTCAAACTATATGATCAGTAAAGGGAGGTAAAGTTAGAAGGTTGTACCTTTCCCAGACAGATAGGACCCTTTAGGGGAGTGTACACAGATTTACGTTTTTATACACTCCACTTTATGTAGTTTTTATTTTAAGCCAGATGCAGAAGAAATAGAAGAAAACAATTTCTATTACTTTTTCCTGCTGGATCCTCTTCTAAAGTGGTGATTTTCCAAAAAATGCTATGTGCAAAAATTAAATGTCTATAAAAAGGTGGAAAGGGAAAGCAGCAATCCAACCCCACTGAGGCTTATCTGGGAGGAAGGCAACAAAAATCTCTCCAATGCGGACATCCAATGTAATCTGACAGAGCCCCCCGGACCATTACCAGGTAAGCTCAGCCCAACATCACGCTTGAAACCTGGCTCTTCTATATCCTCCGAAATAGATTCCGTCTCTTGGCTCGATCTTGACATGCTACTGCCTCCGAATGTAGACCTGTGAGAGACCGATCATTTAGTAAAGCATTTCCATAGCTATAATATTGCTGCATTTAGTAGTATAATAATTTACAAATTTATTGCATCAAAGTGCCATCAGCCAAATGGCCGGCCGGCAGCTCCTCTGCCTCAGTATCAAAAAACCTAGTATAAATCAGTAACAATAACTGGAATGGTAAGAGTGGAGAGGAGGGGGATGCAGCTGCAGTATTCTACTTTGTCCTATCAAATAAAATTCCAATAGTGTTGTTTAAAGGGGGATTTCTATTTTATAAAGTCATAGTATACCACTAGCATATTCCAAGACTTTAGGAGATCTGACTCTCTATAGATCCTTTAGCCAACCCATAAGGCTGCTTTTTTTCTGTAAAGAATTTCTCCGGGCTAAGTGTCTGCGCAGGGGACTGCAGCACAACTCACGCCGTATGACGGCAGTTCCCTGCACAGCAAGTGGCCTGGGCACCACTAACAGTCTAACAATTAATGATGCATGCAAGGTTACAGTCAAGTGAATGTATTATATATACTCACAGGAATCGGTAGGTTGGAGAAACCAAACAGAAAATGTAAATCACAGAAAAGAAATTTACTCCAAAAATACATAGTTTATTAAAGTACAAAGTTAAAAGATAAACAAATGAAAAAAACTCCCATTAACAAACAAGGTGGAGAGAACGCCCACTACCCAAAAACGGAGAGGGGTATGGTGAAGAAGCCAGCTGGTTGGAAGTGAACCAGTAGGTGATATATCTGGATAAGGATAATTATATCACAATACTGATTAACTTATGCTAATATCTCCATATCCAAGGTTAACACAAGTTACCACCACCAGATAATCACCCTCAAAACCATTCAAACCAGTTGATATCACAACAGTTGGACATGGACACTATTGTCCCAGGTCTGTCAGTCAGTCAATTCAGTTTATGATACATAGTCATCGATCAAATTGAATCCAATATCTGAATTAAATATCCAAAAAAAAATTGGGAGCAAGAAAACATCAAGAAAATAACCCAAAGCGTTTCACCTCTCAGAAGAGGTTCATCAGGGGTATATATATATATATATATATATATATATATATATATATATATATATATATATATATATATATATATATATATATATATATATATATATATATATATATATATATATATATATATAATAGAATATTTGAGCTCTTTAGGTACTCATAGATACATTCGTTCTCTCATAAAAACAACAGTTCTAGAATATGGGACCACCAAAAAGGTAATCTGAAGACAGTAGGCTAACCTATGTATCATAGACTGAACTGACTGACTGCCAGACCTGGGACAATAGTGTCCATGTCCGATATTAACTGGTTTGAATGGTTTTGAGGGTGATTATCTGGTGGTGGTGACTTGTGTTTAACTTGGATATGGAGATATTAGCATCAGTTAATCAGTATTGTGATATAATTATCCTTATCCAGATATATCACCTACTGGTTCACTTCCAACCAGCTGGTTTCTTCACCATACCCCTCTCCGTTTTTGGATAGTGGGCGTTCTCTCCACCTTGTTTGTTAATGGGAGTTTTTTTCATTTGTTTATCTTTTAACTTTGTACTTTAATAAACTATGTATTTTAGGAGTAAATTTCTTTTCTGTGATTGAAGTTATTATATACTTTTCATCAATAAAATTGAAACAAAAAGGGAAAGTCATGGAGATGTGGCAATCACAGGATAGACAGACATGTAAATGAGAAAAATAGAAACTAAATTTCCAAAACATCTGGATTTATTCAGTCTGCAGTATGAGCGTCACACACATAAATTTTGGCACTTAACCTTAGCAACGGCAGCGGGGGCTGTAATTGTCATCTGAAGAAAGTTCTGCCAAAGTGAATGCACTTGGGCAAATCATCAAAATCCACTGCTGGCAGCCCCTGTGTAATCACTGACCAATGACGTCCCAGATATGCTCAATGGAGACAAGTCTGGAGACGCTGCAGCCTTGGCAGCACTGTAGGCCATACATGCTGTCCTCAGTAGAACCAGGAACTTGCTGTCTGGATCTGTCATTTTCAAAAACAGCTCCTGGGACCGTGAGAAGTAGCCGGACCGCTGGTTCCCAGTTTGAACAATTCTGCACTCCAAGGAATATTGGACATCACGCACAGAGCCTGAGGAATCAGTGTCTGCACAACCCATCAGGAAAGTGTGCTCAACCCTTCAGGAAAGTGGGCACAACATTGGGCTACGAGACAGACTTCCAGCTGTAGGTGTCCATTGACTCCACTTCATCACTGTGCAAAGCATGAAGGCAATGGCGGCTGGAGTGGAGGTCTGTCCTCCATGGTAAGGTGTCCCGCTTTTGTCTTGGATGCAATGAGTGATGAAGATTGATCAGGAGACCATGTGGACAAGCCCACAAAAAGGCCTTCATGAGGGAGCGTCACACCAGACCTACTCCTGAGTTATGGGGTGGGGTGGGCGTAATGTACGGTAGCCGGACCCCTCTGGTCTTGATAGCAGCAGAGGCTGCATGCGACGCATTTAGTCCATACTGAATAAATTTAGATTTGAACTTTTTTTTTACATTTTACATATTAGTAATATATCCATCTATCCCGTTATTGTCTCGATTCCGTGACGTTTCCGCTCGGTGTCGCAATTTCAATATTGAGGAGTTATTCAATCACCTTGAAAATGGCCCAATGAAGCTGGCGGTCAGCCCGGTCTGCTGCAAGGACAACGTGGAGAAGAAGTCGGATGCCGTTATAGCGGAGGTATCTGGCGGGGTGAACAGTTTTGCCTGTTTTGACGCTGCAGCTCCTGGTTCTGCTTGAAACAATGCACGAGGGGTTACATCGTTTCCATCTTCATCAAACACCTGAGGGTAGAAAATAAAAATAAAGTTTGGAAACACTTCTCACTTTGCTGCACTCCAGTCCCCATTCTCCAGCTTAGGAACCATTGTGATGATGTCCGGCTGGCATGGGTGCAGGGGTACCAGAAGCCTGCGCCCCACACAGCAAGAGGCATCATGCTGCAAATCTGGGGTACAAGTCATCAAAATCGGCAGCTAAAGACATTGATTCCTTAAGTGAGTGAAGTAGAGGCGCGTGCACACTGCATCCTTTAGAAGCAGCATAACTCAGCTGGTAATCTAGCAAGAAGACTCTTCAGAAAAAATGTCGGCGGTGTTCCCTTAAAGCGTTTTCTTTAGCGGATTATAGGCCACTTTTAGTGGTGGCCTCGCCTCCTGACTTTTGGGGGGGGCTTGTGTATATAAAACACAGAAAACCCTGGAGACATTAGACAAATATCTTCTTAAATGCATAAATCAATTGTGATGAATGTATCCGACCCAATAAAAAGGTTGAACTAATTGTTAAATACTTTTCTATTCTTACAGGTATTACTTGTTTCCCGCTTGACACAGAACTTTTATCCATGTTTTTGCTGTCAAAGTGGAGACTTATACTCTTTCTGCTTCCCATACTCCGGTTTCCTTTGCTTTGCGTTACAAAACCTGATATGTTTATAATTTTCTTGACATGAGATGCCATCTTTGGTCTATGGAGAAAGAGCAGAATAATAACCAATATATGAAAGTTACACAGCAGCAGTATTATAGTAGTTATATTCTTATACATAGGGCGCAGTATTATAGTAGTTATATTCTTGTATATAGGGGCAGTATTATAGTAGTTATATTCTTATACATAGGGCGCAGTATTATAGTAGTTATATTCTTGTATATAGGGGCAGTATTATAGTAGTTATATTCTTATACATAGGAGCAGTATTATAGTAGTTATATTCTTGTACATAGGGGCAGTATTATAGTAGTTATATTCTTATACATAGGAGCAGTATTATAGTAGTTATATTCTTGTACATAGGGGCAGTATTATAGTAGTTATATTCTTGTACATAGGGGCAGTATTATAGTAGTTATATTCTTGTACATAGGGGCAGTATTATAGTAGTTATATTCTTGTACATAGGAGCAGTATTATAGTAGTTATATTCTTGTACATAGGGGCAGTATTATAGTAGTTATATTCTTGTACATAGGGGCAGTATTATAGTAGTTATATTCTTGTACATAGGGGCAGTATTATAGTAGTTATATTCTTGTACATAGGGGCAGTATTATAGTAGTTATATTCTTGTACATAGGGGCAGTATTATAGTAGTTATATTCTTATACATAGGAGCAGTATTATAGTAGTTATATTCTTGTACATAGGGGCAGTATTATAGTAGTTATATTCTTGTACATAGGAGCAGTATTATAGTAGTTATATTCTTGTACATAGGGGCAGTATTATAGCAGTTGTATTCTTGTACATAGGGAGCAGTATTATAGTAGTTATATTCTTGTACATATGGGCAGTATTATAGTAGTTATATTCTTGTACGTAGGGGCAGTATTATAGTAGTTATATTCTTGTACGTAGGGGCAGTATTATAGTAGTTATATTCTTGTACATAGGAGCAGTATTATAGTAGTTATATTCTTATACATAGGAGCAGTATTATAGTAGTTATATTCTTGTACATAGGAGCAGTATTATAGTAGTTATATTCTTGTACATAGGGGCAGTATTATAGTAGTTATATTCTTGTACATAGGGGGCAGTATTATAGTAGTTATATTCTTGTACATAGGGGGCAGTATTATAGTAGTTATATTCTTGTACGTAGGGGGCAGTATTATAGTAGTTATATTCTTGTACGTAGGGGCAGTATTATAGTAGTTATATTCTTGTACATAGGGGGCAGTATTATAGTAGTTATATTCTTGTACATAGGGGGCAGTATTATAGTAGTTATACTCTTGTAGATAGGGCGCAGTATTATAGTAGTTATACTCTTGTACATAGGAGCAGTATTATAGTAGTTATATTCTTGTACATAGGGGCAGTATTATAGTAGTTATATTCTTATACATAGGAGCAGTATTATAGTAGTTATATTCTTGTACATAGGGGCAGTATTATAGTAGTTATATTCTTATACATAGGAGCAGTATTATAGTAGTTATATTCTTATACATAGGAGCAGTATTATAGTAGTTATATTCTTGTACATAGGAGCAGTATTATAGTAGTTATATTCTTGTACATAGGAGCAGTATTATAGTAGTTATATTCTTATACATAGGAGCAGTATTATAGTAGTTATATTCTTGTACATAGGAGCAGTATTATAGTAGTTATATTCTTGTACATAGGGGCAGTATTATAGTAGTTATATTCTTGTACATAGGGGGCAGTATTATAGTAGTTATATTCTTGTACATAGGGGGCAGTATTATAGTAGTTATATTCTTGTACGTAGGGGGCAGTATTATAGTAGTTATATTCTTGTACGTAGGGGCAGTATTATAGTAGTTATATTCTTGTACATAGGGGGCAGTATTATAGTAGTTATATTCTTGTACATAGGGGGCAGTATTATAGTAGTTATACTCTTGTAGATAGGGCGCAGTATTATAGTAGTTATACTCTTGTACATAGGAGCAGTATTATAGTAGTTATATTCTTGTACATAGGGGCAGTATTATAGTAGTTATATTCTTATACATAGGAGCAGTATTATAGTAGTTATATTCTTGTACATAGGGGCAGTATTATAGTAGTTATATTCTTATACATAGGAGCAGTATTATAGTAGTTATATTCTTGTACATAGGAGCAGTATTATAGTAGTTATATTCTTGTACATAGGGGCAGTATTATAGTAGTTATATTCTTGTACATAGGGGCAGTATTATAGTAGTTATATTCTTGTACATAGGGGCAGTATTATAGTAGTTATATTCTTGTACATAGGGGACAGTATTATAGTAGTTATATTCTTGTACATAGGGGCAGTATTATAGTAGTTATATTCTTGTACATAGGGGCAGTATTATAGTAGTTATATTCTTGTACATAGGGGCAGTATTATAGTAGTTATATTCTTGTACATAGGAGCAGTATTATAGTAGTTATATTCTTGTACATAGGAGCAGTATTATAGTAGTTATATTCTTGTACATAGGAGCAGTATTATAGCAGTTATATTCTTGTACATAGGGAGCAGTATTATAGCGGTTGTATTCTTGTACATAGGGAGCAGTATTATAGTAGTTATATTCTTGTACATAGGGGCAGTATTATAGTAGTTATATTCTTGTACATAGGGGGCAGTATTATAGTAGTTATATTCTTGTACTGTGTACATAGGGGTAGTATTATAGCGGTTGTATTCTTGCACATTACTGACTGTTGTGCCCCTTTCTGTATAATAGCTGCAGACAATCCCCGGTGAGGTGCGGTCACTTACACGCTGCTCCCGGGCTGCCGTGCTCGGTTCCGGGTAGGGCCGGACATGTTGCCGGTGGACGCCGCCGGTTTCCGTGACTTCTATCTGTAGAGGCTTCTCAATAACGCGTTGTATGTAACCATAGTAACGGTGGCACCGCCCATTTGATTCGGCGGAAGCGCCACCCCCTCGTGGCTCTGCCTCTAGCTGCGTCTCCATTGGCTGCGCCCCCTGGCGGTCACTGTGCAGCCGCTTCCGCCTCCATCCGGGCTCTTGCGCTGACCCGCGATGTGACCCGTCAGTTCGGCAAATATGGCGGAGGTAAGGAGGAAACTCATCTAAATATTCCCCCCGGTGGCGCGTAACGGAATGTGAGAGCTGGCGGCGGCTGCGG
This sequence comes from Anomaloglossus baeobatrachus, assembly GCF_048569485.1. Lineage (NCBI taxonomy): Eukaryota > Metazoa > Chordata > Amphibia > Anura > Aromobatidae > Anomaloglossus > Anomaloglossus baeobatrachus. Next base: position 231,103,040 of record NC_134360.1, on the reverse strand, counting down.
CTCCCGCACTCCCTCTGGGACGCGTCCCCGCTCAGCCCCGGGCCCGGCCTCCCGCCCTCACCACTTGTTGCTTCTGCCGCCCAATCCCGCGCTCCAAAACTTCTTCCCGAGCACCGGGCGGCGCGGGGTCTGTCCGCCTCTCCTCCGCTCCGGCCTAGCCCGATACCTGGTCCTGTCAGCGCTGCCGAGGCGGGAACCGCTCCCATCACCTGCCCCCCGCCCTGCGGACCGAGAGCGTGAGAGACCCGCCCAGAGCCGAGCCCGGGACCCCCGAACTGCCGAGTCTACAGAACCCGAGACCCCCAAACTAGTGTGCCGGAGACTCTCGACCTGTTAACCCTAGACCCCTATCCCAGAGACCGCTGAGCCATAGACCTACTGAACCCCCCTCCAAAGTCCCAACCTGAGACTCACGACCTGAGTGACCACTGAGCCTGAGACCCTTGAATCTGAGACCACAAAGCTATAAACCTACTAAGCCTCCTGAACGGCCAAGACAGAACCCAAAACTACCGAACCCGAGATCCACGACCCGAGTGACCACTGAACTGCCTAGCCAAAGCTTCTAACTGCCGAGACCCCCAAACTAGTGTGCCGAGACTCTTGACCTGTTAACCCGAGACCCCTGTCCCAGAGACCGCTGTGCCATAGACCTACTGAGCCCCCCCGAACAGCCAACACTGAACTGTAAACTACCGAACCTGAGACCCACAAGCTAAGTGACCACCGAACCTCTGAGACCCTTCAACCCGAGACCACCGAGCTATAGAACTACTAAGCCTCCCGAGCGGCCAAGACAGAACCCCAAACTACCGAACCTAAGACCCATGACCCGAGTGACCACCGAACTGCCGAGCCAAAGCTTCTCTAACCGCCGAGACCTCCAAACTAGTGTTCCTGAGGCTCTTAACCTCCTAACCCGAGGCTCCTGAACCTCCGAGCTACTGAGCCCAAGACCCTTGAACCAGAGACCACCAAGCCATATTTACTGAGCTCACGGAGCGGCCAAGACAGAGACCCCCAAACTACTGAACCTGAAACCGCAGACTTCAGTGACCACCGAACCACTGAGACCCTTAAACCAGACACCAACAAGCCAAAGACCAACTAAGCCTCCCGAACAGCCAAGACAGAGACCCCTAAACTACCAGAGACCTCCGACCTGAGTGACTGCTGTGCCTGAGACCCAAAGAACCTGAGACCCTTGTACCAAGACCCACCAGGCCATTGACCTACCGAGTCGCCTGAACGGCCAAGATAGACCCTCAAATTATTGACCTGAGCCCCCCAGAGTTACCAAACTGTCAAGCCCGAGACCCTTGAACTGAGCGATAAGCAAATTACCGACCTGAGCTGGAGACCCCCGAGGCAGTGACAACTGGCCCGAACCTGAGGCCCCCAACCGCCTGAGCGACCCTCAAACTACCAAGCAGAAACTGAGCGATCTGCAATAAATATGGGCAATAGAGTGCCTGAGACTGACCCGAACCCAAGTGACCCCTACATCCATGAACAGGGCCCCCTCTCTCTGCTGACCCAAACCCTGAGAAATCCCGGCCACAGCAGACCTGATCCCTCACAGGTTTCTACCGAAAGTAACAACTCAAACACTGGGAGTCTCCGGCCCCCACTGATCCGACTTCATCTGCGCCCTGAGAGTCCGGTTGGTCTCTTGTCAGTTTAGGTCAGTAGGTTCTGACAGGTCACCTAGGGAAAAGGTTTTGTTTTTTTTAAGGTGTAAGGACTGAGATTGTGTAAGGTCCTGGTCAAATTCATTTAAGATCCAAGGTCTTTCCAAGAGGTTAGATGGTGGTAGTGGAAAATCTAACAAAGACCTCTGCTTCTCCTGATATGAACCCCAAAATTCCTGCTCTTCAGCCATACCTGCATCCTGACAGGACCCCATGCTCCTACTTATCCTGTGCTCTCCCTACTGACCCAAATCATACCAAAACCCGCTCTTATATAGCCAACAACTCCCGCCCATACAGACCCAGGCTGGCCCTTCCCGCCCCCCAGTGGACTGTCCTGCCCTCCTTCCTGCCCCCCCCCCCGTGGACTTGTCCTGCCCTCCTTCCTGCCCCACTGTGGACTGAGCCGCCCTCCTTCCCTCCCCCCGTGGCCAGTCAGCCCTCCTTCCAGCCCCCCCCCCCCCCCCCGTGGACTCACCCGCCCTCATTCCAGCCACCCCTGTGGACTGACCCGCCCTCCTTCCTGCCCCCTGCGTGGACTGACCCAATCTTCATCCTGCCCCTGTGGACTGACCTGCCCTCCTTCCCGCCTCCCGTGGACTTTGCCGCCCTCGCCGCAGCCACCCCCCACGTGGACTGACCCGCCCTCCTTCCCGCCTCCCAGTGTACTGCCCCGCCCTCCTTACTGCCCCCCCCATGGACTGACCCGCCCTCCGTCCCGCCTCCCTGTGGACTGACCCGTCCTCCGTCCCGCCTCCCTGTGGACTGACCCGCCCTCCGTCCCGCCTCCCTGTGGACTGACCCGCCCTCCGTCCCGCCTCCCTGTGGACTGACCCGCCCTCCGTCCCGCCTCCCTGTGGACTGACCCGCCTTCCTTCCCGCCTCCCTGTGGACTTTCCCGCCCCTGTGGACTGACCCGTCCTCCTTCCCTCCCCACGTGGAATGATCCACCCTCCTTCCCGCCTCCCCTTGGACTGACCCGCCCCTTCGGGGACTGACCTGCACTTCTTCCTGCCTCCCCCCGTGGACTGACCTGCTCTCCTTCCCGCCTCCCCCCGTGGACTGACCCGCTCTCCTTCCCTCCCCTTTCCCGTGGACTGAAACTGTGCATATAAACCTGCTCCCACCTAACTTTATAAATGAAGGTTCTTCTTGTCGGACCACTTCTGGATCACTGCTATCAGGCGTCCACATACGTTGTGTGCGGTATTACAGCTCCGTTGAAATGAATTGAGCTAATCTGCAATATCATCATAGACAAAGTATAGACCAGCGGTGGACCTAAAGTACGAGGAGCCCACTTATTTACTACCACAGCAGCAGAGAGACCCCTAAAAGTATTGTCATGCAATTCCCACATTGAGATTAAGTCCTGGGCACACCCAGGAGAGGAGGGTGATGGAAACCCATAGCTAGTGGTGAAGCGGAAGAACCACTTGGTCAATGCACATCACTGCCGGCCGCCAGAATGCCTGTGCTTAATATGGGTGGGGTATGAATCGGGAGACGCAGCCATCAATTCAGCCTATAATTGCTCATGGGAAGCGTGTACAGACTTATGTGCACAGCCTCGGAAATGTACTAAAGTGCCCGAGTCCAACAGTCTCATGTCACTTGTGAAAATTAAAGAGTAAAGATATGAACACTTCTGGGGCAATTTTCGTTTAACCTAAATGCATATATTTTGGGCTAAAAATAAAATCTGTCCTGCTCTGTCTGTTGCTGGCTGCAGAAGGAGTTATCTAAGGATCCATCAGTGAGCTCGTTCTGACAGGGATTTTGTAATGGGCCTCATACATAAGCTGGCCGAAAGATGGTCCTGGTGGATGCTTATTCTCCAGACTCCTCCATACACTGAAGCGCTTTCTAGACTTTGTCTGACATCACTGGTGTTGGCTCATCTCAGTATGAACAATAGGACCTGCAGTCTGAAAATCGGACATACCGGATCCTTGTGTCCTCGATGTCGTCAGTCAGGGGAGAGTCAGGAGGCCCCCATGCACATTATACTGCAAGACAAGCCGGTTCGGTTGTACATGGGCCCTTTATTGTGTCTTTCAGCTAATTTCTTACCCCATTAAAGGGAACCAAACATCAGGATTTTGGTATATAAGGTGCAGCCAGTGCAGCACTGGCACTATCAGGCACAGGCTGTACATACCATTAGAGGGCAGCTCGGATGTTTAGGCTGTGAAATCCAACTTTATAAAGTTTGAAAATTCGTGCACTTTGTTATTGACGTGTGCATCTCTCTCCTAATATCTGGGTGGGTTATGCACGTGTATCCCCGCCCCCCCACCGCCTGTTCCACCCCTCTCTGTGTTTTTTTGCAAATTTCTCTCTTCAGAAACATGGCGCCGGAATTGGCACCTGCACATAGCGCTTATCTCCGGCGCCATGTTTCTGAAGCCCGCAGTACCTAGTATTTTGCAGGAGAGGGCGGCGCATGCGCCCTCACTTCTTCAGATCCCGCTGTGACCGCGGGAGCGCGCTTTGTCACAACAGGACTGCAGAACAGCTGATGAGAGGACGCGATTACCTGCAGCTATGACACCGTGCCAGCACAGCAGCCGCCTAGGACAGCGGGACGCCACAGGAAAAAGCCGACAGCAGGATTCTTCTCAGTGTCCCGCAGGTATGTTTGGAGGAGGAGGAGGAGGATAATGATGATGGAGGAGGAGGTAATTGCGTCCTCCCATTAGCTGTTCTGCAGTCCTATTGTGACCACGCGCGCTCCCGCGGTCACTACAGGATCTGAAGAAGCGAGGGTGCATGCGCCGCCCTCTCCTGCAAATTACTAGGTACTGCGAGCTTCAGAAACATGGTGCCGGAGATGAGCGCTATGCGCAGGCGCCAACTCCGGCACCATGATGGGGGGGGGGGGATACACGTGCATAACACGCCTGGACATTAGCAGCGAGATGCACACGTCAATCAAAAAGTGCACGAATTTTCAAACTTTATAAAGTTGGATTTCACTGACTAAACACCCGAGCTGCCCCCCTAATGGTATGTACACACTGTGCCTGATAGTGCCGGTACTGTACTGGCTGCACCTTATACACGAAAATCCTGACGTTTGGCTCCTTTTAAAGTCCATCTCTCCTTGTAGTGGTCATAAATCCGCAGAGAGGAGACAGATGAGAGCTAAAAGTTATTTTCTCAGAATGAGTTCACTGATGGATTCTTAGTTAACTCATTCAGAAATAAACACCCTTTAAAAGCCGCATGCTGAAAAATATTTAATTAAAACCCAAGGCAAACCTTGAAATGAAAAAAAACCAAACCCAAAACCCTTGTTTAATTACTTTTGCATTGTTTTTGCTGCCAGTGGAAGAGTTTGTTGGAGCAGTTATGGCTGCATAAAAAATAAAAATTGCGGGGTTCGGTATTTTATCCTTCCGGCATCGCTCGTTACGTATCGTGTGGTCCCGGCGGCGTTACATTATGTTCTTTGGTATCATTTCTGTGTGTTTACTGTTGCTCCTTTTTATTATATATTTTTATACATTGTGTATTTTCAGTTGATTTATCTAGTTGAATACATTTTTGTTATGTTGCTTTATGATAAATATTTTATAACAACCTTCCAGACTGACTAATCTGTTTTTTTGGGGGGGTGTTTTTTTTTTTTTCCCCCCAGCCTTCTCTTGGGAACGCAAGCCCAGGTAATTTCCATTTATTTTCAACAATGTTAAGATGAAAGTAATATATACGTTTTTTTAATTATTGTTCCTGGCGGTGCATACTGTACTTTCTTGCCCGGGGGATAAATGAGTGACTGGGCGGCTCCTATAGGATGTTATTCTTAGAACGGCATTAATTGTTGTAGCTATGATGGCGTCCGCGCGTTCTCTGCACATAGATTGTGCTGCATTTCTTTGCATTCTGTACACGGCAGTGACATCGGTGCTTTCAGAATATATGTATCCGCTATATTAAGAGTGACCCACGGACGGTCTGTACCGTAATTGCTTAAAGGGGTTCTTACAAAAATTTGCCTTAGAGTAGGGAACGTTCTTAAAGAAATAACCATTTACCTGGTGAATCTGTCAGTGAGATCCTGGGGTCACCATCGGTCTTGCGGGTGACCGCTGCAGCCAATCATTAAACTCAGATGTCATATGCACCGATTGGCTGCTGCTGTCATGAATGGTGGATGAGCTGTCAACACTTAATGATCGGTGGCGATGCGGAGGATATCAATTGGAAATAATGGTTATTTGGGTTAGGCTTTATTTTAGACGTTTCCCTAATTTTGGGTAAATTTTTAATATTCTGGAAAACCCCTTTTACGTTTTGTGTAAATTTTGGAAAACAGGTATAAAAAAAAACCTCCTTGCCTTTTAAAGTACCATATATTTCGTTTTATAAGACGCACCCTAAATTGAGAGGAAAAAAAAAATGGGGTCCGTCTTATACTCCGGTTGTGTCTTACTGGACAGAGGAGCCCCGGCAGCGTTGGTGGAGTGGGGTTACTGGAGGCAGGGGCAGTGGTGGAGTAGGGAGATGTTGCTGGCACTGAAGGCGGGGTCTGTGCTGGCAGAGGCGGGGTCTGTGCTGCCAGCGGCGGGGGCTGTGGTGGTTGCTTGGAGCAGGGCTATGCAGCGACTGTGACAGATGCTCTGTCGGAGGTAGGGGATTCAAAGAAATGGTGCTCAGAGTCGGCGCATGCGCAGATGGATCTCTTGGCTCAATGACAAAGTCGAGAGCTCCATCTGCGCATGTGCCGACTCTGTGCGCCATTATTTGAAGCCAGAGCATCTGGGACACCCGCTGCACCACCCTGCTCCACACACAGCCCTCCGCACGCACAGCCAGCCGGCCTCCCGCACAGCCGGCCGGCCTCCCGCACAGCCGGCCGGCCTCCCGCACAGCCGGCCGGCCTCCCGCACAGCCGGCCGGCCTCCCGCACAGCCAGCCAGACTGTGTCTTATAATCCGAAAAATACAGTATTTGTTTTAATGTCCATTTTGATGAAATTGCAGAAAAACGTATTCACGCGACTACATTTTATTCATTCGGGGGGGAAAAAACGGTCCAAATATGCTGATTAGTCTCGGATCTGTTTTTCTCAGGTGGCGAAATAAAAAGTCTATGATAATCGGGCCGCACTCAGATATTATTCAATTTTTATTTTTTTTCACGGACCCATATACTTGAATGGCTGAGTGCCATCCGATTCTCAGAAGACGATCGTGCATGCTGTGTTTTTTTTGTTTTGTTTTTTGGCCTAAGCACAAACATGGACGTGTGTTGCCTCATTGAATAACAGTGGTCCGAGTGAAATCCAAAGCTTTGTTGGGTCGAAAATTTGGTCGTCTGCCTGAGCTTTGATACAAACTTGCACATGCTCGGTATATTGCCGATGTGCGGGGGGTTTACAGAAACAGTTCCGCCACGTTGTTTCCTTACATTCAAAAATAGTTTTTTGGGGTTTTTTTTCACATTTGAGTAGCAATACTTTCTTTTGGATATTTACACGACTTTATACTCCTTTCTGACCAGGAGGCTCGGCTACATCCGACGACCACGAGTTCGATCCGTCGGCTGACATGCTGGTCCACGAGTTTGACGATGAGCGGACTTTGGAGGAGGAAGAGTTAATGGAAGGGGAAGTGAATTTCACCTCTGAGATTGAGCACCTAGAAAGGGTAAAAACCAGTGAATCTTGAGTGCTTTGTTTATTACCTTTTTATTTGCAAGTTTACAGCTCTCTCCGTTTTATAATGCAACCTGTAATCCGCAGAAATGTGCCATAGGTAACGTGATCGCCTAGTAACCACATTGTAAGCTACAGGTGAGCAAAGTCCAGCGCTCCGATTTGCGACCATTTTGCACGTACCAGATTATTACGCCGTTACATATTCTAGTTATCGTATTTCTTTGGCCATCTCGGCAAAGCTTTGGGAAAAGCGGGGTCTGGTTTAACGGGTTGGTTCATAAAGTTTAGGGAAGTTAGAGGTGCGGTATTCCCTCTACACACCCAGAAGAGGCCAGATTATTAATGCAAACTCAGAAAGGAGGCAGCGTATAAATGCAGAATTTATATTATGGATGATTATTTGTAAAGCCGGGTTCACTTCTTATTTGTCTGTCCCCCAAAAATACGTGTTAAAGGCTTTTCCCCAATGAGCCATTGGCTTAGGCAAACAGAGTACAAAATATGACGCTTTGGACTCAGTGTTGACCTGGACAAAATAGCGTAATGTTAACTTGGCCATAGATGTCAATGAGATGTCCATAAAGCAGGCCGGGCTGTGAGCCCCCTTTTTGATTTTAGTACCGTATTTTTTGGATTATAAGACGCACTTTTCCTCCCAAAAAATTGGGAGGAAATGAGGGATGCTTCTTACAATCTGAATATAGGTTACCGGGAGGTGGAGAATTGGCCCCGGGGGCTGTCTGTGCGGGCGGGCGGCTGCCTCTCTGTACGGGCAAGCTGCGGTGGCTATGCAGCGGGTGTCCCAGATGCTCTGGCTTCAAATAATGGCTCCCGGAGTCAGCGTGTGCGCAGATGGAGCGCCACTCCGGGCGCCAATTCTTTGAAGCCTGGACCGCCGACAGAGCATCTGGGACACCCGCCACAGCAGCCTGCTCCACACAGCCACCGCAGCTTCTGCTGCCAGCGCAGACCCCACCGCTGCCAGCACAGACCCCACTGCTGCCAGCACAGACCCCACCAGCATCGCCCCTGCCTCCTGTGACTCCACTCCACCACCGCTGCCGCCCTCCTCTGATAAGACTGACCCCATTTTCTTTGATGCCTGGACCGCCGACAGAGCATCTGGGACACCCGCCACAGCGGCCTGCTCCACACAGCCACCGCAGCTTCCGCTGCCAGCGCAGATCCCACCGCTGCCAGCGCAGACCCAATCAGCACCGCCCCTGCCTCCTGTGACTCCACTCCACCACCGCTGCCGCCCTCCTCTGATAAGACTGACCCCATTTTTTTTTTTTTCAACTTTCTTTATCTCTAAATTTGGGGTGCATTTTATAATCTGGTGCGTCTTATAAAACGAAAAATACAGTATATTACTACATACATTGGGGTGCAGGTTCTGCTTTTGGAGCGATTAATTTATTATGCAAATGTCAACACTATTTGCAAACAATTTTTTGTTTTGTTTTTTTTTCTGAAAATGAATAAATCCATAAAATACAACTTTTTGTCATTTTCTCTTATCAGGAAAGCGAGATGCCAATTCATGAGTTACTACGGCTCTATGGCTACGGCAGCACAGTACCTATGCCTGGAGAAGATGAAGAGGAGGAGGAAGAAGAAGAGGAGGAGGAAGAAGAGGAGGAAGAAAATGATGTGAACAGTGGCTTCAGTGGGGAAAATAAAGTGCGTGTACATCTCTGCATTCTTAAACCTGTCATTGACCCCGTAACTGTTTTCTTACATTTTTGGCAGAAGATGCAGGGTCCTAAAAAGGTCCTTCTGGCGTTTCTATTTTTCTTTTTTCTATGCAGTTTACAGTAGGGGTGGAGAAATTCTAGCTTCATAAATTGGACTTTTACAGACGCAGTAATTGCAACTTTTTTTTTATATATATATATATATATATATATATATATATATATATATATATATTTATTTCTTTTGAATTAAGAAAAGTGTAGGAGGTGATTCCAATTCCAACAATTTTATTTATATACACTGCTCAAAGAGTTATGGGATATTTAGCTTGGATGAAGTATATGGAAAATGTTGAAAGTTCATGCTACAGTGATATATTATGATGACAGTCGGGCATTTATGTAGACGTAGCATTGGGGATTTCCTCATCTCAAACTATTTATTGGAACAAAAGCCAACACCAGTGGTGGGTATACCACCAAAATGTCAGGGTCTCAATAACTTGCCATGTGGCCTTGATCATCATTTCCAGCTGACACTAACGCCCCCTGCTGGTCACAAGTGGAGTTATTGCCTGCGGAGTTCAACATTCCACTCTTCTTGAAGGGCGGCCCTCAGGTCATTGAGGTCTTGGTGGACAGAGTTAAGAGCCTCTAAACGGCGACTCAGCTAATCCCATAGGTTTTCTATGGGATTCAGGTCTGGAGAAAGTGCAGCCAATCCATTTGAGATGCCCCAGTCTCCAGCAGCCGCTCCCTAATGATGAGACCTCGATGATCTGGAGCATTGGCCTCCATGATGATGAAATTAGGCCGGAGTTCTTCATGCAGAGGCTCAATGGCTGGATTAATGATGTTATTCCAGTAGTAGGGGCTGTCACTGCACCATTCACACAGTGTAGGGCTGTTCTGTACTGACTAGACACCAGCCCACCCTGTGACCACACCAAAGACTCATCTGGTGACAGCAGTGGCTGATGCATAGAACTCTCATGACGTCTCCAACATCTTTAGCGGATAGTGTTTTTGCTCAGTGGGAATCAACATTCATCGGTGACAAGCACTGAGGCCACTGGTCCCTCGTCCAGCGTAGATGACTCTTGTGCAGGTGGTGTGGTCAGGTACCTTGCAAATCGTCTAGCACACAGGCCACGCTAATGTAAACAGTTTAGAATGGTCTGACGTGATACTTGGGGGCCTCTCACCTCCCTTAATAATAATAATAATAATAATAATAATTTTATTCATTTATATAGCGCTATTAATTCCACAGCGCTTTACATACATTGGCAATACTGTTCCCATTGGGGCTCACAATCTAGAATCCCTATCTGTATGTCTTTGGAGTGTGGGAGGAAACCGGAGAACCCGGAGGAAACCCACGCAAACACGGGGAGAACATACAAACTCGTTGCAGATGGTGTCCTTGGTGGGATTTGAACCCAGCTAACCACTGAGCGTGCCTGCAGTTGTGTGGAATTCATCATCTGGTCCTAAAGGGCATTGTTCACAATGAAGCGGTCATTGGTGTGGGATGTGGCCAAAGGATGTCCACTTCTCCGCCTTTCTGTGACTCTTCCAGTCTCTCTGTGTCTCTGTACAACCTGCTGGTGACACTTTGCGCTCAGTGGCAACTTGCGTTTGAGAGCCTCCTGCTTGAAGCCTCACAATGGCATGATACAGCTGATCAATTGTTAGGTGTCATCTTGGCTTCATGATGTCAATGTGAACAGGATGATGAGGAGGACAGTTTAATACCAATTCTAATTGAACCCCAAAATTTATTGGGCGATTCATGGATCAAACACCTGCTGAGAAAAAGTTCTGAAACATTCAACAGTTGGACATGTGCAGTCAAACGTTTAGAGAAGCTCGCCTGAGAAGGTTAGAGGGCATTTCTTTGTCGCTCCATTGGGAGACCCAGACAATTGGGTGTATAGCTTCTGCCTCCGGAGGCCACACAAAGTATTACACTTTTAAAAAAGTGCAACCCCTCCCCTCTGCCTATACACCCTCCCGTGGACCACGGGCTCCTCAGTTTTATGCTTTGTGTGGAAGGAGGCACACATCCACTCATGCATTCTCATACATAGTTATGTCGGATGGAAGAAAAGAGGTCCCCAATGGGGTCCCCGGCATGTTCCCTTCTCACCCCACTAAGTCGGCGGTGTTGTTAAGGTTGAGGTACCCATTGCGGGTACGGAGGCTGGAGCCACATGCCGTCTCCTTCACCATCCCTTATGCGGCTCTGGGAGAAGTGGGATCCTATGCGGTCATCCATGTGCTGGGACCGTGCTCCCTCCGCAGCCCCTGGTGGAACCTGCCGGACCGGAGCTTCTTCATCCCCAGGGACCGGGCCCTGCAACTTGAAGGTACTCTGTATCCTCATGTGGGGACTGTACAGGGGTCGCACCTGCTCCCTGGAAGCCGCGGTGGTTCCGTCCGTTATCTTTTCGGCGGACTTCCACGCCGACCGTGCCTGCTTGTCAGGCGCGGCCTTAAATTTAGCCCCCGGCTTCGCCGCGGCCTAGTCCGAAAAATCCCGCCCTTGAGCCTGCCTGTCAGGGGTAAGGGCGGGATTACCGACATGACGTCGGCCTTGAGAGCTGGAGCATCCTGCATGTCTCCCTCCCCCCTCATTGACCACTTGGGGACTCCAGATTCCCGCTCTTTGCTAGCGCCGCCCCCGGCTCCACTCCCCCCCCCTGAGAGCTCCGGCAGCCATTTTTAGCATTCTGCCGGTGGATGCTATTCAGCAGCAAGGCTCTGCAGCTCCGGGGATCCACGACAGGGAATCTGGAGGACACACTCCGCTCGTGATATATATAGATATATAATAGATATATAATAGATATATATATGATAGATATATAATAGATATATATATCTGTTCGGAAAGGCGGTATACCCTTTTCCCATATACCCTCAGTGGTCACTCTCCTAAGAGACAACAGCATGTCGTCCACAAGGAGCAAAGCTACTAAGGCACAGATTTTTTTCGCGGCCTGTACCTCTTGTGGGGCTATGTTGCCTGCGGGATCCACCTACCCTCACTGTGATCAATGCTCGACTCCTGACACGCTTGCTCAGCCGGAGCCTAGGGTAATTGTGGGCCCCTCGGCTCAGGTAGATCCCCCTGCTCCCCCTGAGCAGGCTGCAGGGACAGAGTCACCGGCGTTGGCCTCTTTCGCTGAGAAACTCTGTCACTTTCTCAATCCATTGCACAGTCTATGGACAAATGGTCATCTAAGCTGCTTGAGGCATTGCAGTCCAGACCGGGCTCTTCACAGGCCCCGGTCCCTGTTAGTTTGTCTCCTCCAGGCCCTTCTCGGTCCGCGCCGTAGCGCGCTCCCAGGATAGCCCCTAGATCCCAGGCGGAGGACTCCTGTCCGGATCACAGCCCCAGACCTGCTAAGCGGCTTCGCTGGGACTCTTCCCCGGCCTCCTCACGCTGCTCTGGATCCCAGCTTGAGGACTCTCAGGACGGCGAGGCGGACGTGGGAGCACAGGGCTCTGACCCTGACTTCGCCCTTAACCTTGATACCCCTGACGGGGACGCCTTAGTAAATGATCTTATCTCATCCATCAACCAGGTGTTGGATCTCTCACCACCGCCGCCTCCTGCAGAGGAGTCGGCTTCTCAGCAGGAGAAACACCAATTTCGATTCCCCAAACGTACGCGCAATACGTTTTTTGATCACTCTAACTTCAGGGAAGCTGTCCAAAAGCCCAGAGCGGTCCCGGACAAGCGCTTTGCTAAACGGCACACTGACACGCGTTATCCCTTTCCACCTGAAGTCGTTAAGGGCTGGGCACACTCTCCCAAGGTGGATCCTCCAGTCTCTAGATTGGCTGCTAGGTCCGTTGTGTCTGTTGCCGATGGCTCATCCCTGAAGGATGCCACTGACAGACAGATGGAGCTCTTGGTGAAGTCTATTTATGAGGCCACGGGCGCGTCTTTTGCCCCGGCCTTTGCGGCTGTGTGGGCTCTCCAAGCAATCTCAGCATGTCTGACTGAGATTAATGCTGTCACGCGGAATTCTGCTCCGCATGTGTCTTCCTTGACCTCTCAGGCATCAGCATTTTCGTCCTACGCCATGAACGCCGTCCTGGACTCCGCTAGCCGTACAGCTGTAGCATCCGCTAACTCCGTGGCAGTCCGCAGGGCCATGTGGCTGCGAGAATGGAAAGCAGACTCTGCTTCCAAAAGGTTCTTAACTGGTTTGCCTTTTTCTGGCGAACGTTTGTTTGGCGAACGGTTGGATGAGATTATTAAGGAATCCTCGGTAAAGGACTCCTCCTTACCCCAGTCCAAACCTAAGAGACCTCAGCAGAGAAAAATTCAATCGAGGTTTCGGTCCTTTCGTCCCTCCGCCAAGCCCCAATCCTCTTCGTCCAACCGGCCGGAGAAAGGCCAGAGGAACTCCTATGCGTGGCGGTCCAAGTCACGCCCCCAAAAGGCCGCAGGAGGCACTGCCTCCAAGACGGCCTCCTCATGACTCTCTGCCTCATCTAGCCACATCCTCGGTCGGTGGCAGGCTCTCCCGCTTTGGCGACGCCTGGTGGCCACACGTTCAAGACCGATGGGTGAGAGACATTCTGTCTCATGGTTACAGCTCTCGACCTACGGCTCGTTTTTTCAGAACCTCCCCACCCCCCGCACAGGCCGACGCACTTTTTCAGGCAGTGGACGCTCTGAAGACAGAAGGAGTTGTGATTCCCGTTCCCCTTCAGGAACGTGGTCGCGGTTTTTACTCCAACTTGTTCGTGGTGCCAAAAAAGGACGGGTCATTCCGTCCCGTTCTGGACCTCAAGCTGCTCAACAGACATGTGAGAACCAGACGGTTTCGGATGGAATCTCTCCGCTCGGTCATTGCCTCGATGTCACAAGGAGACTTCCTAGCATCGATCGACATCAAGGATGCTTTTCTTCAGCGCTCTATTGGGAGACCCAGACGATTGGGGTATAGCTACTGCCCTCCGGAGGCCACACAAAGCACTACACTAAAAAGTGCAAGGCCCCTCCCCTTCTGGCTATACCCCCCCGTGGTATCACGGGTTCTCCAGTTTTCAAGCTTTGTGCGAAGGAGGTCAGACATCCACGCATAGCTCCACAGATTTTAGTCAGCAGTAGCTGCTGACTATTTCGGATGGAAGAAAAGAGGGCCCATATAGGGCCCCCAGCATGCTCCCTTCTCACCCGTGGATGGTGTTGTAAGGTTGAGGTACCTATTGCTGGTACAGGGGCTGGAGCCCCACATGCTGTTTTCCTTCCACATCCCCTTGTAGGGCTCTGTGGAAGTGGGATCCTGCCGGCCTCAAAGCTCTGACGCCGGGCTCCATCCACAGACCCATAGCACCTGATGGATACGGAGCAGGAGTACAATCAGGGACATGGCCCTGCATCATAAAGGTACTCTGTGTCCCCGGCAGGCACAGACACACTCCGGGCTGGCTGGGTGTTGTAGTGCGCCGGGGACTGTAACGATTGAGTTGGTGTTCCTGCAGTTTACTGGGGGACTTTTGTGTTATGGGAACGCAGCGCCGACCCCCACTGGACCGGCGGCGCTGCTGTGACTTGTAGTGCGCCGGGGACACGCCGACCGCGCTTTTACGGCGGCGGCGTTTATAAATCCAGTCCCCGGCTTTTGCGGCCTAGCTCCGCTTCGTTCCCGCCCCCACCCTGTCAATCAGGGTAGGGGAGAGACGCTGTTTCACAGCAGCGACGAGGGCTGGAGCCTGATTTACATGCTCCAGCCCTCTCACTAGGCACAGAGGGAAGCAGGCTTCCCGCTCTTAGTCAGGAACGCCCAGGGCCCGCCCCCCCTCCTCTTCCAGGACGCCGGCAGCCATTACATGCAGTCTGGCTAGAGGAAGGACGCAAGGCTCTGGGAGACCTGGACTAGGGGGCTTTTGGAGACCACACACCCGCTCTTAAGCGGGCGGTAAGCGGCATTTCAGCTGGCCCCTCTAGTGCCTCAGTGTGTACTGGTGTACTGTGTCACCAGATATATATATTTATTTATTTCTTGCACTGTGAGGTCGCTTCCTGGCTGGATACCCCAGATCGCTCTGAGGAGGCAGCAACATGTCATCCACAAAACGCAAGGCTGCCAAGGCTAGGGCTGTGTACACTGCGTGTGCTGCATGTGGGGCTGCTCTACCAGCAGGCTCCAAAGACCCCCATTGTGTGCAATGCTCAGATCCGGTGCTGCTTCGCCAGCCGGAGTCCGGAGAGGTAGTGACCCAGGCTGAGACGCTTGTAAGTCCTGCCCCGGTGTCAGGGACAGACTTTGCAGTTTTTGCTGATAGAATGTCTGTGACTATGGCAAAAATCCTTGAAACTTTGCAATCCATGCCTGGGGCTCAGTCTATGGACACGGCGAGGTCTCTGTCCTCTAATCCCCCTCAGTTGGAATTAATCCAGACTGCAAGGGGGTCCCCGGCTTCCCAGGCTGAGTATTATGACTCAGATGATAGCCCCAGCCACCCTAAGCGAGCTCGCTGGGAAAGACCCTCAACGTCATCACACTGCTCAGGGTCTCAGCGCAATCAGTCGCCCTGTGATGCGTCTGAAGAGAGTGATCAGGAGTCTTATCCTGGAACCCCTCTCAATCTGGATACCCCGGATGGGGACGCCATGGTAAACGATCTTATCTCAGCCATCAATAGACTGTTGGATATTTCTCCCCCAGCTCCTTCTGCAGAGGAGGCAGCTGCAGAGCAGGAGAAGTTTCGTTTCCTCTATCCCAAGCGTAAATTGAGTGCTTTCTTGGATCACTCTGACTTCAGAGAGTCAATCCAGAAACACGACGCTCATCCAGAAAGGCGTTTCTCTAAACGTTCTAAGGATACACGTTTTCCTTTCCCCCCTGATGTGGTCAAGCGCTGGACCCAGTGTCCAAAAGTAGACCCCCCGATTTCCAAACTTGCAGCTAGATCCATAGTTGCAGTGGAGGATGGCGCTTCACTTAAGGATGCCAATGACAGACAGATGGACCTTTGGTTAAAATCTGTCTATGAAGCTATCGGCGCGTCGTTTGCTCCAGCATTCGCAGCCGTATGGGCACTCCAAGCTATTTCAGCTGGTTTAGCAAAAGTGGATGCTATCATACATCCAGCGGGGCCGCAAGTGGCGTCCCTTACCTCGCAGATGTCTGCGTTTGCGTCTTACGCTATCAATGCGGTCCTAGAATCTACCAGCCGCACCTCAATGGCGTCCGCCAATTCGGTAGTTTTGCGCAGAGCCTTGTGGTTAAAGGACTGGAAAGCAGATGCTGGTTCCAAAAAATGTTTAACCAGCCTGCCTTTATCTAGAGATAGACTGTTTGGCGAGCCATTGGCTGACATCATTAAACAGTCCAAGGGTAAAGACTCTTCCTTACCCCATCCCAGATCAAGCAAACCTCAGCAGAAAAAATGGCAGCAGAAGTTTCAGTCCTTTCGAGGTTCGGGCAAGACACAATTCTCCTCGTCCAAAGGGACTCAGAGGACGCAAAGAGTCTCAGATTCCTGGCGGGCTCACGCACGCCCCAAGAAAGCAAATGGAGGAACCGCTTCCAAAGCGGCTACCTCATGACTCCCAGCCCCCCCCCCTCCGCATCTCCGGTCGGGGGCAGGCTCTCCCGCTTTTCCGACATTTGGATGTCACAGGTCAAAGACCGGTGGGTGACAAACATTTTGTCTCGCGGGTACAGAATCGAGTTCAGTTCTCGTCCTCCAGCTCGGTTCTTCAGAACCTCCCCACATCCAGACCGAGCAGATGCCCTGCTGCAGGCGGTGGACTCCCTAAGAGCGGAAGGAGTAGTGGTTCCTGTACCGCCTCAGGAACAAGGGCGAGGGTTTTACTCCAATCTCTTTGTGGTTCCAAAAAAGGACGGCTCGTTCCGTCCTGTTCTGGATCTAAAGCTGCTCAACAAACATGTGCACGCCAGGCGGTTCCGGATGGAAACCCTCCGCTCTGTCGTTGCCTCAATGTCTCAAGGAGACTTCCTTGCCTCAATAGACATCAAGGATGCTTATCTCCACGTGCCAATTGCTACAGAACATCAACGTTTTCTACGTTTTGTGATAGGAAACGACCATCTTCAGTTCGTAGCTCTGCCATTCGGTCTGGCGACAGCCCCCCGGGTCTTCACCAAGGTCATGGCGGCGGTGGTAGCAGTCTTGCACTCTCAGGGCCACTCGGTGATCCCTTACCTAGACGATCTACTTGTCAAGGCACCCTCTCAAGAGGCATGCCAACTCAGTCTACATGCTACGCTGGAGACTCTACAGACGTTCGGATGGATCATCAACTTTCCAAAGTCGAATCTGTCACCGTCACAGTCACTAACGTATCTTGGCATGGAGTTCCATACTCGAGCAGCGAGAGTGAAGCTTCCGCTGAACAAGCAGCGGTCCCTACAGACAGGGGTGCAATCCCTCCTTCAAGGCCAGTCGCACCCCTTACGGCGCCTCATGCACTTCCTCGGGAAGATGGTGGCAGCCATGGAAGCAGTTCCCTTTGCGCAGTTTCATCTGCGTCCACTTCAATGGGACATTCTCCGCCAATGGGACGGGAAGTCAACGTCCCTGGACAGGAAAGTCTCTCTTTCCCAGACGGCCAAGGACTCTCTACAATGGTGGCTCCTTCCCACCTCATTGTCTCAGGGAAGATCCTTCCTGCCCCCATCCTGGGCAGTGGTCACGACAGATGCGAGTCTGTCAGGGTGGGGAGCAGTGTTTCTCCACCACAGAGCTCAGGGGACGTGGACTCCGCAGGAGTCCACCCTTCAGATCAATGTTCTGGAAATCAGGGCAGTGTATCTTGCCCTTCTGGCCTTCCAACAGTGGCTGGAAGGAAAGCAGATCCGAATCCAGTCGGACAACTCCACAGCGGTGGCATACATCAACCACCAAGGAGGGACGCGCAGTCGGCAAGCCTTCCAAGAAGTCCGGCGCATTCTAACGTGGGTGGAGGACACAGCATCCACCATATCCGCGGTTCACATCCCAGGCGTAGAAAACTGGGAAGCAGACTTCCTCAGTCGCCAGGGCATGGACGCAGGGGAATGGTCCCTTCACCCGGACGTGTTTCAGGAAATCTGTCGCCGATGGGGAGTGCCGGACGTCGACCTAATGGCGTCCAGGCACAACAACAAGGTCCCGGCATTCATGGCGAGGTCGCGCGATCAAAGAGCTCTGGCGGCAGACGCATTGGTTCAAGATTGGTCGCAGTTCCGGCTCCCATACGTCTTCCCACCTCTGGCACTCTTGCCCAGAGTGTTACGCAAGATCAGATCCGATTGCAGCCGCGTCATACTCGTCGCCCCAGACTGGCCGAGGAGATCGTGGTATCCGGATCTGTGGCATCTCACGGTCGGTCGACCGTGGTCACTGCCAGACCGACCAGACTTACTGTCCCAAGGGCCGTTTTTCCATCAGAATTCTGCGGCCCTGAACCTGACTGTGTGGCCATTGAGTCCTGGATCCTAGCGTCCGCAGGATTATCTCAAGGAGTCGTAGCCACAATGAGACAAGCTAGGAAGTCAACGTCTGCTAAGATCTACCACAGAACGTGGAAGATTTTCTTATCCTGGTGCTCTGCACAGAGAATATCCCCTTGGCCATTTGCATTGCCCACCTTTCTTTCCTTCCTGCAATCGGGGTTGGAAAAGGGCTTGTCGCTCAGCTCCCTTAAAGGGCAAGTCTCGGCACTATCTGTGTTTTTTCAGAAGCGTCTAGCACGTCTTCCTAAGGTGCGGACGTTCCTACAGGGGGTCTGTCATATTGTGCCCCCGTACAAGCGGCCGTTAGATCCATGGGATCTGAACAGAGTACTAGTTGCTCTGCAAAAGCCGCCCTTCGAGCCTCTAAAGGACGTTTCCTTTTCTCGCCTGTCACAGAAAGTGGCGTTTCTTGTTGCGATCACATCGCTTCGGCGAGTGTCTGAACTGGCAGCTCTGTCATCCAAGGCTCCCTTCCTGGTGTTCCACCAGGACAAGGTAGTGCTGCGCCCCATTCCGGAGTTTCTTCCTAAGGTCGTATCCTCGTTTCATCTTAATCAGGATATATCCTTGCCTTCCTTTTGTCCTCAGCCGGTTCACCGGTATGAGAAAGACTTACGTTTGCTAGATCTGGTGAGAGCACTCAGAATCTACATTTCTCGCACGGCGCCCATCCGCCGTTCAGATGCACTTTTTGTCCTTGTCGCTGGCCAGCGCAAGGGGTCGCAGGCTTCTAAAGCCACCCTGGCTCGATGGATCAAAGAACCAATTCTGGAAGCCTACCGTTCTGCTGGGCTTCCGGTTCCTTCAGGGCTGAAGGCCCATTCTACCAGAGCCGTGGGTGCGTCCTGAGCATTGCGACACCAGGCTACGGCTCAACAGGTGTGCCAGGCAGCTACCTGGTCGAGTCTGCACACTTTCACCAAACATTATCAGGTGCATACCTATGCTTCGGCGGATGCCAGCTTAGGTAGAAGAGTCCTGCAGGCGGCAGTGACATCCCCGTAGGGGAGGGCTGTTTTGCAGCTCTAACATGAGGTATCTCTTTACCCACCCAGGGACAGCTTTTGGACGTCCCAATCGTCTGGGTCTCCCAATAGAGCGCTGAAGAAGAAGGGAATTTTGTTACTTACCGTAAATTCCTTTTCTTCTAGCTCTTATTGGGAGACCCAGCACCCGCCCTGTTGTCCTTCGGGATTTTTTTGTTGTTTGCGGGTACACATGTTGTTCATGTTGAACGGTTTTCAGTTCTCCGACGTTACTCGGAGTTAATTTGTTTAAACCAGTTATTGGCTTCCTCCTTCTTGCTTTGGCACTAAAACTGGAGAACCCGTGATACCACGGGGGGGTATAGCCAGAAGGGGAGGGGCCTTGCACTTTTTAGTGTAGTGCTTTGTGTGGCCTCCGGAGGGCAGTAGCTATACCCCAATCGTCTGGGTCTCCCAATAAGAGCTAGAAGAAAAGGAATTTACGGTAAGTAACAAAATTCCCTTCATCTCCATGTGCCGATCGCACCCGAACATCGTTTCCTGCGTTTCGCCATCGGGGACGAACACCTCCAGTTCATCGCATTGCCCTTCGGCCTGGCGACGGCCCCACGGGTTTTCACCAAAGTCATGGCATCCGTCGTGGCGGTCCTGCACTCTCAGGGCCACTCGGTGATCCCATACTTGGACGATCTCCTAGTCAGGGCCCCTTCTCGGGTGGCGTGTCAACAAAGTCTTACCGTCACTCTGGCGACTCTCCAGCAGTTCGGGTGGATCATCAATTTCCCGAAATCCAAGTTGACGCCGACCCAATCACTGACTTACCTCGGGATGGAGTTTCATACCCAGCCAGCGTTAGTCAAGCTACCGCGGGACAAACAGCTTTCTCTGCAGGCGGGGGTGCAGTCACTTCTTCGGAGTCAGTCACACCCCTTAAGGCGCCTCATGCACTTCCTGGGGAAGATGGTTGCAGCTATGGAGGCAGTGCCGTTCGCGCAATTCCATCTACGGCCACTCCAATGGGACATTCTTCGCAAATGGGACAAGAGTTCGGCTTCCCTCAACAAGAACATCTCCCTTTCACTTGCAACCAAAACATCACTTCAGTGGTGGCTCCTACCCACATCTCTGTCTCGGGGAAAATCCTTCCTCCCCCCAACCTGGGCCGTGGTCACCACGGACGCGAGCCTGTCAGGTTGTGGAGCGGTTTTTCTCCACCACAGGGCTCAAGGAACCTGGACTCCAATAGAATCGTCTCTTCAGATCAATATTCTGGAGATAAGGGCAGTATATCTAGCCCTATTGGCTTTCCATCGGTGGCTGGAGGGCAGGCAGATCCGAATCCAGTCGGACAACGCCACTGCCGTCGCCTACATCAACCACCAAGACGGCACTCGCAGTCGTCAAGCCTTCCAGGAAGTCGGGCGGATTCTGCAGTGGGTGGAAGTCACAGGCTCCACCATCTCCGCAGTTTACATCCCGGGCGTGGAAAACTGGGAAGCAGATTTTCTCAGTCGTCAGGGCATGGACGCGGGGGAATGGTCTCTTCACCCAGACGTGTTTCGAGAGATCTGTCGCCGCTGGGGAACGCCGGACGTCGATCTCATGGCGTCACGGCACAACAACAAGGTCCCGGCCTTCATGGCACGGTCTCAGGATCACAGAGCTCTGGCAGCGGGCGCTCTGGTCCAGGATTGGTCGCAGTTTCGACTGCCATATGTGTTTCCCCCTCTGGCGATGCTGCCCAGAGTACTACGCAGGATCCGGTCCGACTGCCGTCGCGCCATTCTCGTCGCTCCAGACTGGCCGAGGCGGTCGTGGTATCCGGATCTGTGGCATCTCACGGTGGGTCAACCGTGGGCACTTCCAGACCGCCCAGACTTGCTGTCACAAGGCCCGTTTTTCCATCTGAATTCTGTGGCCCTCAACTTGACTGTGTGGCCATTGAGTCCTGGCTGCTAGCGTCTTCAGGGCTATCTCAGGATGTCATTGCCACCATGAGACAAGCCAGGAAGCCAACGTCCGCCAAGATCTATTACAGGTCTTGGCAAATCTTCTTATCCTGGTGCTCTGATAACGGTTTTCCTCCATGGCCGTTTGCTTTACCCACATTTCTTTCATTCCTACAATCTGGAATGGACAAGGGTTTGTCCCTCGGCTCTCTCAAGGGCCAAGTGTCGGCGCTCTCCGTGTTTTTTCAAAAGCGTCTAGCCAGGCTTCCGCAGGTCCGCACGTTCCTGCAGGGGGTTTGCCACATGGTCCCACCTTACAAACGTCCTTTGGAACCTTGGGATCTTAACAGGGTTCTGACGGCTCTTCAAAAGCCGCCTTTTGAGCCGCTGCGGGATGTCTCTCTCTCCCGTCTTTCTCAGAAGGTGGCCTTCCTGGTGGCAGTCACATCACTTCGGAGAGTGTCTGAGCTTGCAGCGCTGTCATGCAAAGCCCCCTTCCTGGTTTTCCACCAGGATAAGGTGGTTCTGCGTCCTGTCCCGGAATTTCTCCCTAAGGTGGTATCCCCTTTTCATCTAAATCAGGATATCTCCTTACCTTCCTTTTGCCCTAATCCAATTCACCAGTGTGAAAAGGATTTGCACTCTTTGGATCTAGTGAGAGCACTCCGGTTCTACGTGTCTCGCACGGCGCCCCTGCGCCGTTCAGATGCGCTCTTTGTCCTTGTCGCTGTTCAGCGTAAGGGCTCTCAGGCCTCCAAGTCAACCTTGGCTCGGTGGATCAAGGAACAGATTCTCGAGGCCTACCGTACTTCTGGGCTTCCACTTCCTTCAGGGTTGAAAGCCCATTCTACCAGAGCCGTAGGTGCGTCCTGGGCTTTGCAGCACCGGGCGACGGCTCAGCAGGTGTGCCAGGCAGCTACGTGGTCTAGTCTGCACACTTTCACGAAGCACTATCAAGTACATGCCTATGCTTCGGCAGACGCCAGTCTAGGTAGGCGAGTCCTCCAGGCGGCGGTTGCCCACCTGTAAGAGGGGGCCGTTTTCGGCTCTCTTTATTGAGGTATTCTTTTACCCACCCAGGGACTGCTCTTGGACGTCCCAATTGTCTAGGTCTCCCAATGGAGCGACAAAGAAAAAGGGAATTTTGTTTACTTACCGTAAATTCCTTTTCTTCTAGCTCCTATTGGGAGACCCAGCACCCGCCCCTGTGCCCTTCGGGCTGGTTGTTCTTTTGTGTACACATGTTGTTGATGTTGATTTGTTCTTATGGTTCATGGTCTTCAGTTCTCCGAACATCCTTCGGATTGAATTTACCCTAGACCAATTTATAAGTTTTCTCCTTCCTGCTTTTGCACCAAAACTGAGGAGCCCGTGATGCACGGGAGGGTGTATAGGCAGAGGGGAGGGGTTACACTTTTCTTTAACGTTCCTTTATGGGAGACCCAGACCATGGGTGTATAGCTAGCGACCTCCGGAGGACACACAAAGCACTACACTCAAACGTGTAGCTCCTCCCTCCGGGCTATATACACCCCCTGGATGACAATCTACCCAGTTCAACGCTTTGTGTTCCAGGAGGATCACACACACTTTTATTTCCTCATATTTTTTTCAATTTTATTTTAATGTTTTAAAGATTTGGAAGAAAAGCGGGTCCAGTCTGGACTCCCGGCATGTCCCTTCACGCTCCACTCTGCGGGGTGCTGTTAAGGTTGATTTTAATAAGGCTGGAGCCTTCACATGCCGAGCTCCTTCGCATCCTCTGTCGAGGCTCTGTTTGAAGTGGGAGCCTCCACGGTCCTCTCTGCTTGCAGGAGGCCGGCTCCATCCACAGCCCTGTCTAGTCCCTGCTGGAAGGAGCGTTAACCCCCATTCAGGGACATGGCCCTGCGTCTCAAAGCTAAGTATTGAGACGTTTTTTCAGGGGTCCCGGGTACTTTTATTATGGGGGCAGTATGTGCTTTAGCGTTACTGTTAATTTCGGCCGGTTCTGGGAATTTCCCATGAGAACCGCGCCGACGGTGCCTGCTCGTCGGCCGCACTTTAAAATCTAGGCCCCGGCTTCAGTTTGGGCCTAGTTTCGTTTTTGGCTTCTTCTGTATGTTTTGCATACAGCGACGCCCACCGCCCGGCCAGCAGAGTGGAGGGCACTCCCCTCTGGGGGGATGTCCCCTCCTCTGTCTACCCCCCTGTGTCTCTCTGGCCTCTGTGTTTTCCCGCTCCTGGGCTTATACACGCCCCCCTCCTTCTCCCACCGCCATTTTCTCAGCGTTTTTATCACTGAGAAGCGCTGGATGCTACTGCTGCATACTTTTTGGAAGCTGTCACTTTACAGAGGAGCGGTGAAGTCCAGAGGGCACACAGAGAACAGGGCTGGTAAGCCACAACCTATGGTTGTGGATTTTTATACACTCAGGCTTTCTACAGGAGTGTGTTTTGGCTGCAGAGCTTCCTCCACAGCAGCATGTCTGTCACTAGGAGCAAGGCTGCAAACATGTATGCTATATGCACTGCTTGCAAGCTAATTCTGCCAGAGCCTAGCACGTACCCACATTGTGATAACTGTGCTAATATGGTTGTGTCTCAGCCTGGAGCCTCCGCAGGGGTCCCTCCGGCTGCTTCGGTCCCGGTGGCTGAACCCCCGGCTTGGGTAGCATCCTTTACACAGGCTCTTTCCAAGTCGTTTGCCGATTCCATGGGGCAGCTGTCTCAGACGCTGCTGTCTATGCATCAGCCTCCCTCTCAGCCCCCCTCTCAGGGTGTCTCTGCTGCTCAGAGCTCTGCAGAGCCCTCAGAGCATGTCCTCGGACCCAGTCCCCCCAAACGGAGACGCACGGACCCTCCTCCTTCCTCGTCCCACGGCTCTGATTCACAAGCCGAGGTGCAGGGCGAGGATGATTCATTTACTGTGGGCTCAGACTCTGCCTCTATGTACCCCATTGACTTGTCTGAGGGCGATGCGGACGTTAGTGACTTGATTGCGTCCATTAACTCCGTACTGAACCTTAACCCACAGGAGTCAGAGGATCAACCCTCTCTGGTAGAGGTACACCAGTTTACCTCTCCTAAGAAGCCTAGCAGTATGTTTTTTAACCACTCCAGCTTTCAGACCACTGTTAACAAGCCAAGGGCCTGTCCTGACAAACGTTTTCCGAAACGTAGTTCAGATGACCGTTTCCCGTTTCCACCGGAGGTGGTTAAGGACTGGGCCCAGTCCCCAAAGGTAGACCCTCCAGTGTCCAGAATCTCAGCCCGCACAGTAGTTGCGGTGGCCGACGGCACTTCTCTTAAGGATCCCACTGACCGCCAGGTTGACCTTCTGGCCAAGTCTGTATTTGAGGCGGCAGGAGCCTCCTTCTCTCCGTCTTTTGCGGCGGTGTGGGCTCTTAAGGCTATCTCTGCCTCTCTGGCGGAGATTCATTCCCTCTCCAGAGACTCTATTCCTGAGATGGATGCTTTAACCGCCCGAGCTTCAGCTTTTGCATCCTACGCCATGTCTGCCGTCCTGGAAGCTTCTCACCGCACGGCAGTGGCCTCCGCTAATTCCCTCGCGATCCGCAGGATCTTGTGGCTTCGAGAGTGGAAAGCGGACGCTTCCTCTAAGAAGTACCTTGCGAGTCTCCCTTTTACTGGGTCACGGCTGTTTGGGGAACAGCTGGATGACATAATTAAGGAGGCTACTGGCGGGAAGAGTACTTCCTTGCCACAAGCTAAACCCAAGAAACCTACCCAGGGCAGGAACCAATCGAGGTTTCGTTCCTTTCGTTCCTCTAACTGGTCATCCTCTAAGCCCACGGTCTCGTCCACTACCGCCAAGGATCGTAAATCCAACTGACGCGCAAAGCCGCGTCCTCAAAAGACCGGAGGAGCCGCTGCCACCAAGGCAGCCTCCTCGTGACTATCTGGCCGCGCCAGCAACGTCCTTGGTCGGGGGCAGGCTCTCCCACTTTGGCGACGTGTGGTTGCAACACGTCTCCGATCAGTGGGTGCGGGACATCATCACCCACGGCTACAGGATACCCTTCTCTTCCAGCCCGCCAAACAGATTTTTTCTGTCCACCCCCCCCTGCTCCAAAGCCGCCGCCTTCGCTCAGGCCGTGGCATCCCTGCAGACCAACGGGGTAATTGTTCCGGTCCCCGCCCGGGAACGGTTCAGAGGTTTCTACTCAAACCTCTTTCTAGTTCCCAAAAAGGACGGTTCCTCCCGGCCCATCCTGGATCTCAAGCTTCTCAACAAGCATGTTCAGGTGCGGCACTTTCGCATGGAATCTCTAAGATCGGTCATTGCCTCAATGACCCAGGGAGATTTTCTCGCATCCATCGACATCAGAGATGCCTATCTGCATGTGCCTATTGCGGTTTCACACCAGCGTTGGCTACGCTTTGCGATCGGAGAGGTACATTTCCAGTTCGTGGCTCTTCCCTTTGGCTTAGCCACGGCCCCCCGAGTGTTCACCAAGGTCATGGCAGCAGTGGTTGCTGTCCTGCACCTCCAGGGATTGGCAGTGATTCCTTACCTGGACGACCTTCTAGTCAAGGCCTCTTCCAGTGTAGACTGCCAACGGAGTGTCTCTCTCACTGTCGCCACGCTAATTCAGTTCGGGTGGCTTGTCAACCTTCCCAAGTCGACTCTGACCCCGACCCAGGTACTCTTGTACCTAGGGATGCAATTCGAGACTCTGCCGGCACTTGTCAAGTTGCCCTTAGTCAAACAGCAGTCCCTTCGTCTGGCGGTGCGCTCTCTGTTGAGGCACCGCCGTCATTCCCTCAGACGCCTCATGCAGGTGCTGGGTCAGATGGTGGCGTCCATGGAAGCGGTTCCCTTTGCCCAGTTCCATCTGCGTCCCTTGCAGCTGGACATTCTCCGCTGTTGGGACAAGCGGATCTCTTCTTTGGACAGGCTAGTGGCTCTGTCATCACAGGCCAGGAACTCCCTTCAGTGGTGGCTTCAGCCCCTCTCCCTGTCACAGGGGCGGTCCTTCCTGACTCCGTCCTGGGTGATTCTCACCACGGATGCCAGTCTCTCCGGTTGGGGAGCGGTGTTTCTCCATCACCGAGCACAGGGCACTTGGACTCCGTCCGAATCAGCCCTCCCGATCAATGTGCTGGAGATCAGAGCTGTGTTTCTAGCTCTTCTAGACTTTCACCACCTACTGGCGGGCAAGCACATTCGGGTTCAGTCGGACAACGCGACAGCGGTTGCCTACATCAATCACCAGGGCGGAACTCACAGCCGTCTGGCGATGTTGGAGGTTCAACGAATCCTCCAGTGGACGGAGGACTCAAAGTCCACCATATCCGCAGTCCACATCCCAGGCGTGGAAAACTGGGAGGCCGATTATCTCAGCCGTCAAACCGTGGACGGCGGCGAGTGGGCCCTGCATCCGTCAGTGTTCAGATCAATCTGCCGCAAGTGGGGCACTCCGGAAGTAGATCTAATGGCTTCCCGGCACAACCACAAGGTTCCGGTTTACGTGGCTCGCTCCCACGATCCTCAAGCCTTCGCAGCAGACGCACTGGTTCAGGATTGGTCTCAGTTCAGTCTGGCCTATGTGTTTCCCCCTCTAGCGCTCTTGCCCAGGGTTCTGCGCAAGATCCGAATGGAGGGCCGTCGAGTCATACTCATTGCTCCGGACTGGCCCAGGCGAGCCTGGTACCCAGACTTGCTCCGCCTGTCCGTAGAGATCCCGTGGCATCTCCCGGACCGCCCAGACCTTCTCTTTCAAGGTCCGTTCTTCCGCCAGAATTCTGCGGCTCTCAGATTGACGGCGTGGCTCTTGAGTCCTGGATCCTGACGGCTTCAGGCATTCCCTCTGAGGTCATCTCCACCATGACTCAGGCTCGGAAGTCTTCCTCGGCTAGGATTTATCATAGGACTTGGAAGATTTTCCTGTCCTGGTGTCGCTCTTCCGGCCATGCTCCTTGGCCGTTCGCCTTGCCGACCATCCTGTCTTTTCTACAGTCAGGTCTACAGTTGGGTCTGTCCCTCAATTCCCTTAAGGGACAGGTGTCGGCTTTGTCGGTATTGTTCCAGCGGCGTATCGCTCGACTGGCTCAGGTGCGCACCTTCATGCAGGGCGCATCTCACATCATTCCTCCTTACCGACGACCCTTGGATCCCTGGGACCTTAATTTGGTCCTCACGGCCTTACAGAAACCCCCTTTTGAGCCTCTCAGGGAGGTTCCTTTGTCCAGACTTTCACAGAAAGTCGTCTTTCTAGTAGCCATAACTTCTCTCAGGAGAGTTTCCGATTTGGCTGCGCTTTCTTCGGAATCCCCCTTTTTGGTGTTTCACCAAGACAAGGTGGTTCTTCGTCCGACTCCGGACTTTCTTCCTAAGGTGGTGTCTTCCTTCCACCTTAACCAGGACATTTCATTGCCCTCTCTTTGTCCGGCCCCTGTGCATCGCTTTGAGAAGGCGTTGCACACCTTGGATTTGGTGCGGGCGCTCCGCATCTATGTGTCTCGCACCGCCGTGTTTCGGCGGTGCACCTCACTTTTCGTGCTAACCACGGGTCAGCGCAAGGGCCTTTCGGCTTCTAAACCGACCCTAGCTCGTTGGATTAGGTCGGCCATAGCCGATGCCTACCAGTCTTCTCAGGTGCCTCCCCCGTCGGGGATTAAGGCGCACTCGACCAGAGCTGTCGGTGCCTCCTGGGCTTTCAGGCACCAGGCTACGGCTCAGCAGGTGTGTCAGGCTGCCACTTGGTCCAGTCTGCACACTTTTTCTAAGCACTACCAAGTGCATGCTCATGCTTCGGCAGATGCGAGCTTGGGCAGACTCATCCTTCAGGCGGCTGTCGCCCATTTGTGAAGTTAGGTTTTGCCTACTTCTCAGTTTAGTTTATTTCCCACCCATGGACTGCTTTGGAACGTCCCATGGTCTGGGTCTCCCATAAAGGAACGTTAAAGAAAAAGAGAATTTTGTTTACTTACCGTAAATTCTTTTTCTTATAGTTCCGACATGGGAGACCCAGCTCCCTCCCTGTTGCCTGTTGGCAGTTTTTGTTCCGTGTGCTTCACGGCTGTTGTTAGTAGACAGAGTTCTGGTTTTGCCGAGTTTTACTCTATCTCTACTTATGGGTGGATGTCCTCCTTCAGCTTTTGCACTGAACTGGGTAGATTGTCATCCAGGGGGTGTATATAGCCCGGAGGGAGGAGCTACACGTTTGAGTGTAGTGCTTTGTGTGTCCTCCGGAGGTCGCTAGCTATACACCCATGGTCTGGGTCTCCCATGTCGGAACTATAAGAAAAAGAATTTACGGTAAGTAAACAAAATTCTCTTTTTTAAAGTGTAATACTTTGTGTGGCCTCCGGAGGCAGAAGCTATACACCCAATTGTCTGGGTCTCCCAATAGGAGCTAGAAGAAAAGGAATTTACGGTAAGTAAACAAAATTCCCTTCTTTTCGGACTATAAGATGCACTTTTTCCCCCCAAATGTTGGGGGAAGTGGGGGGTGCGTCTTATAGTCTAAATGTAAGGCATGGCTGTGGGGAATGAGGGTGCTGCAGTGGCGCGGGTCATCGGGGGTATGAGCAGGCTGCAGCAAGTCCTACCGTGACCACGTGGGCCCGCTCATTTCATATGCACGCCCATCATCTCAGCGCTGAAGCCGGCGCTGACGGATGGGCGGGGTATGCGCGCATACTAAACAGACGGCCCACGTGATCACCCCTGGCAACTACAGCCTGGAGTGATCATGTGCGGCTATATTCACTGCCCCCCGTACATCATCATCAGCGCGGGGGGCCGTGAATCAGTGCACTCACCGGCCACGATCCCTGCAGCATCGCTCGTCCGGCTGTGTGTGGAGATTAGCGGTGCGCACAGCGATGATGTCATAGTGAGTTTTGTAGATAATACAAGGCACTGATTTAAAACATAAATACATGTCAATGTCTTGACAGTCTATTTTAAAAATATTTAGTTATTTTAATCGTCAAAATTTCACAAAATAGGGCAATTTTACGATGGAGAACTTCTTGATCTGTAAATAGTTTCTAGAAGTCTTATTATTATTATTATTATTATTATTATAAATATTCTTTTGGGTCCTTCCCCAGGATGAAGCCATTAAAGATTCATCTGGTCAGGAAGACGAGACTCGCTCCTCTAATGACGACCCCACACCATCAGTCACTCAAGATACACAAGAAGTCATCCGTCCTCGACGCTGCAAGTATTTTGATGCAAGTGAGTGATTGCTCATTTTATATATATATATATATATATAATGCGATCTTCCAGAACGGTTCCATGTAATGACACATATTTTCATCAGATTGAGCAGCCAATTGTAATAACAACTAAAAGTAATAAAATAGATGAAACATTGAACAATTGGTTGAAAGAAAGAAAATGGGGTGATGGGCCCCCCCCCCCATTTTCTTTCTTTCAACCAGTTGTTGAAATGGGGCTGGGCTGGGGTCACTGGAACTTTTCTAAACTTCATTTACTGTCAATTTGGCTTAAGAGGGTACTGCAAAAATCTACTAGCTGTAGAAGCCCGTACTAGGCGTCCCGCCCACCCAAAAGATGATTCCTGTTTCTTTTGGGTCCTCCTTCTATATGTCATGTGTAAATACATTCATGAAATACTTTCTAGTTAACTTTAATCCCTTAAAGGGGATCTGTCACCAGGATTTTGCTCCCTCATCTGAGAGCAGTACAATGTAGAAACAGATCCTGATTCCAGCGATGTGTCACTTACTGAGCTGTTTGCTGTCATTTTGACACAATAAATGTTTTCCATGCTGCAGATCTAGCAGATATACAGAGCTCATGAATATGCTGGACTACCTGGCAGCACACCAAGTAGTCCTGTAATCATAATCTACACTAAGCATCCCAGGAAATGACACATTGCTGGAATCAGGATCTCTGCCCCTACGTTGTGCTGCTCTCAAGATTAGGTGGCAAAAACCCGGTGAGAGATTTCCTTTAACAACTTATGATGTGCTATGTATGTCATAAGTCGTCTCCCTGCCTTTGCGGGTTTGCACACCGAACCGAAATCTTTCCTTGCAGAAAAAGGCTGTCATTCAGCCTACATCCGACTCTTAACAGCCAGAGGTGGAGCGACGCTCTGCAAGTGTTAACCTGTTAAATGCTGATAGCAATGTCTGACAGCGGGATTTAACACTTACTGACAGGGGGGTGCTTTTCTGACACCTCAGCAGCGTCCCCGCAGTGTGATTGTGGAAGGCCGATGTGCTGTCATAATAGCCACGGGTCTGCTGAAGGCCCCTGTGTCTGTCATCAAAGCACTACTGTAAAAACCAGTCCATGGCCGGCGTTCATAGGAGACTGTGAAATCTTTTATATACAGCAATTCTGTGGCACTGCTGTATATAGAACAAGTGATCAGACTATTGCAGGTTCAAGTCCCCAAAGGAGACTAATAAATACAGTACAAAATAGAAAAAAAATATTTTTTAAAAAAATATGAAAATAAGAAAAAAATATAATAGTTCAGATCACCCCCCCCCCCTTTTACCACAATTGCAGAATTTCACATTTTCTTGCTGACCATTACATCATATGATATAAAATGAATGGAGCCATTTAAAAGTAAAACTCATCCCTCAAAAAAAGAAGCCCTGACATGGCTATATCAATAGAAAAATAAAGAAATTATGACTCCTGGAATAAGGGGCGTAAAGCAACGAAAAATTGCTGGTTAATAAAACCTTCTGGACTTACAGTAACAAAGTAAAACAAGTGTCTTTTTCACAGATAACGAAATTGAAGAAGAATCTGAAGATGATGAAGATTATATTCCATCAGAAGATTGGAAAAAGGTAAGTCTGATTATGACTACATTTGATAGAACGGTCAGAATGTCTGATAACGGGGGGTCCTGATCCATTGAGAGGAGGTGTGATGTGAGCTCATGCGTCACAGTCCCATAACCCTGCTTAGCTATAGACTTGACTATATTAAGTGATTGGATATAAAAATGACAGGGTTTATGACACATTTTATTTTATTACATTTGTTTTTCCTCCAAGGAGATTATGGTGGGGTCTATGTTTCAAGCTGAAATTCCAGTTGGAATCTCTAGATACAGAGAAACGGAAAGAGGTGAGAACCTGACCCAGAAAATATAGTAAAAGGACTGAAATTCAGTGTATGTTGTCTTGTAACTTTTTATTTTTTGAGTGTATCCTGCGAAGCACTTTACTACTTATGCTACGTATAAGTGATGGTTGTCTAGAAATCAGCTAAAATAGGTAGATTCTAAAGTGGATCCGTCCTCATATCTCACAATACAATATGCAGACATTGTTAGATAGATCTGATGTACTTACTATGAAAATCCGCAACACATTATTGCGCCTGCCGTATTTTTTGGATTATAAGGCTATGTGCGCACGTTGCCTTTTTCTTTATCGTTCCTTTGGGAGACCCGGACCATGGGTGTTTAGCTTCTGCCTCCGGAGGACACACAAAGTACTACACTTAAAAGTGTAGCTCCTCCCTCTGAGCTTATACACCCCCTGGTGAGCAGACCCAGCCAGTTTATCGCTTTTTGTTCAGGAGGCATACATCCACACATGCATTCTCATATGATTTTTTCCTTTTGGAATGAGTTTGAAGAATTGAGGGTCCACGTCTGGACCCCCGGCATGTCCCTTCTCACCCCACTGTGTCGGCGGTGTTGTAAGGTTGATTTCCTAGGCTGGAGCCTTACATGCCGTGCTCCTTCACCTTCCCTCCTGGGCTTTGGCTTGAAGTGGGAGCCAGCACGGTCTCCATGCCTGGCAGGAGACCGGTCTCCATCCACAGCCCTTCAGGACCCTGCTGGACCGGAGCACTCATCCCCAGGGACCTGGCCCTGCGTCTCAGCAGCTAAGTACCTGAGGCGTTTATATATGGGGGTCCCTGTGCTGTATTGTTTGGGGAGAGTGTGCTTGTTGTATTTACTGACATTTCCGGCGGGTTCTCTAGCTATCGCCCGAGAACCGCGCCGATGGTGCCTGCTCATCGACCTCGCCGCTCAAATCTAGGCCCCGGCTTCGCCGGAGGCCTAGTTTCGTTTTTCACTGCCCTCACATGTCACTCATGCAGAGGGACAGCGCGGCTCCTCCCGGCGGCCGTTCTGCACAAGGGAGGGACACTCCCCACTGCTGTGCATGTCTCCTCCCCTGTAGGTCTCTATGGCCCTCCAGATCCCGCTCTTCATGCAAGTCCCGGCCCCTCTCTTCGCTCCGGCGGCCATTTTCTCAGCGTTCACTCAGCGCTGGTCTCTGCATCCCTGCTGAGGTGCTGTGTTTGGGGGTCCGGGCTTCGGGATCTGGAGGGCACACAACACCGCTCTGCACAGCACAGCGGTCTGGTAAGCCACAACCGATTTCTTTATCGTTCCTTATGGGAGACCCAGACCATGGGTGTATAGCTTCTGCCTCCGGAGGACACACAAAGTACTACACTAAAAGTGTAGCTCCTCCCTCCGAGCATATACACCCCCTGGATGACAAATCCAACCAGTTCAATGCTTTGTGTTCAGGAGGTCACACGCACACATGCATTCTCTGAATTTTGATTTTTGATTTCAAAGATTTGGAAGAAAAGCGGGTCCAATCTGGACTCCCGGCATGTCCCTTCTCACCCCACTGTGTTGGCGGTGCTGTTAAGGTTGATTTTACAAGGCTGGAGCCTTCACATGCCGCGCTCCTTCACCATCCCCTGTGGCTCTGGCTTGAAGTGGGAGCCATCACGGTTCTCACTGCTTTGCAGGAGACCGGTCTCCATCCGCAGCCCTTTCAGGATCCTGCCGGACGGAGCGATCACCCCCCAGGGACCTGGCACCTGCGTCTCACAAGCTAAGTACTGAGACGTTATTACCACAGAAAGTGGTCTTTCCAGGGGTCCCTTGTACTTTATATATTGGGGAGAGTGTGTTATATGACTGTGTTAACATTTCCGGCCGGTTCTCCAGTTTTCACTGGAGAACCGCGCCGATGGTGCCTGCACGCTGGCCGCATGTTTAAATCTAGGCCCCGGCTTCGCCTGAGGCCTAGTTTCGATTTCACTGCCCCTGCATGTCAGTCATGCAGAGGGACAGTGCGGCTCCGCCCAGCGGCTGTTCAGCACAGGGAACGGACACTCCTCACTGAGGAAAGATTCCCTCCCCTGTATACCTCATTTGCCCTCCGGATCCCGCTCTCAGAGTAGGCCCCGCCCCCTCTCCTCGCTCCGGCGCCATTTTATCAGTGTTCTCAATGTCTGCATAACCACATTGTGACAAATGGGGGCCTGGGCTGGGGGATCTGGAGGGCACAGAGATGTCTCTCTGTTAAACGGTCTGGCAAGCCACAACCTCCGGTTGTGCAGCTGCTTATATACTCTGTTTATATACTCTGCTGGGGGTCATTCTGGACAGAGCCCCCACTTCTGCAGCATGTCTCACATCAGAGCAGGGCTGCAAGGCTGTTCTTAATATGC
This sequence comes from Anomaloglossus baeobatrachus, assembly GCF_048569485.1. NCBI lineage: Eukaryota > Metazoa > Chordata > Amphibia > Anura > Aromobatidae > Anomaloglossus > Anomaloglossus baeobatrachus. The sequence continues at coordinate 231,069,113 of NC_134360.1, read as the reverse complement.
ACTGCATGTAGACTCGTACTGCCTGTACCGAGCATAACCACATTGTGATGCTTGCTCTAACATAGTGGTGCCGCAGCCTGGAAGCTCATCCCCAGTGGTCCCTCCGGCTGCTCCGGCTCCGGTGGCTGAACCCCCGGCTTGAGTAGAATCCCTCTCTCCAGGGGATAGCTGTCCCGGACACTGCTGAGCATGCATCAGCCCCCTTCTCAGGGCGCTTCTGCTGCTACGGCTCGCTCAGCAAAGCTCACAGAGGATTCTTCATCTGGTCTCAGACCCCGTCCTCCTAAAATGGAGACGCAGGGTCCTCTTTCCTTCCTCGTCCCGCGGCTCTGATTCACGAGCTGACTCGCAGGACGAGGAGGATGCCTTTACTAGGGGCTCGGACGCTACTTCATGTACCCCATTGATCTGTTCGAAGGTGACGCAGATGCTAATGATTTGATTGCGTCCATTATATTTGTACTGGACCTCAATCCGCCTGTATCAGGGGAGCATCCCCCTCTGGCAGAAAGGCATCAGTATACCTTAAGACAGGGGTGGGCAATTAATTTTCCCATGGGGCCGCATGAGAAATTGGGATGGTTTTAGAGGGCCGGACTAATATAATTAACTCGGTTCTACATACATATATATATATGTGTATATATATATAATATACACACAAACACGCATATATACTGTGCGTGTATAATATATATACACATACACACAATGTATACATACACACACAATCCCCATATACATCACTACACCCGCCACATACTACACCTGTAATATACATCAGTATACACTACACCTGTAATAAACTACACCTCTATATACTATACCACTATATATTACATCACTACACCCCTATATACACCTGTAATATGCTACATCACTATATACTACACCTGTAATAAACTGCAGCACATCACTATATACTACACCTGTGATAACCTACATCACTACACCCCTATATACTACACTTGTATTATACTACATCACTACACCCCTATATACTACACTTGTATTATACTACACTCCTATATACTACACCTGTATTATACTACACCACTACACCCCTATAAACACCTGTATTATACTACACCACTACACCTGTAATATACTACACCACTACACCCCATATACACCTGTAATATACTACACCACTACACCCTTATATACACCTGTAATATACTACACTACTACACCCCTATATACACCTGTATAATACAGGTGTATATAGTGGTGTAGTATAATACAGGTGTATATAGTGGTGTAGTATAATACAGGTGTATATAGGGGTGTAGTATAATACAGGTGTATATAGGGGTGTAGTGGTGTAGTATAATACAGGTGTATATAGGGGTGTAGTATAATACAGGTGTATATAGGGGTGTAGTATAATACAGGTGTATATAGGGGTGTAGTGGTGTAGTATAATACAGGTGTATATAGGGGTGTAGTATTATACTACACTCCTATATACACCTGTATTATACTACACCACTACACACCTATAAAACTACACCCCCCCCATATACCACACCTGTAAAACTACATTCCCATATACTAAACCACTACACCCCAAATATTTGTCAAAAGTTACCCCTCTCCCCCAGCCCCCCGCCTGCCCGCCCCCATTGTCCCCGCAGGTTACTAGTTAACCACTCACCTCTCTTTTTATCGTTCCCGTCCTCAGACACCTCCGTACGAGCCCCCCGCTGAGCTGCTTCTCCTTCACATGGCCAGGCTGCGCCGACGCTGTATTCCTAGGAGACCCCGCCGCTGCCTCTCTCCATACGGCCCCCGCCTCTGCAGCTTCTCCTTCCGGGCAGGAACTTTTCAAATGACACACGCGCGCCGTACTGACGATATCAGGGCGCGCGTGTGTCACAGAGAAAAGTGTCGGGCAAGGAACAGAGGAGAGATTCCTGCGTTCCGCTGCCTACACTGTGCGGAGCTTCAGGATCTGTCTTCTGTTTCCTGCCCGACACGCAGCGTGTGATGAGGGTCAGGGCCGGCTCCAGGTTTTTGTGGGCCCCGGGCGGAAGAGTCCCAGTGGGCCCCATCAACACGCAGACACACATACGTACACATACATATTTAAAGACAAACTCACAAAAATACATATAGAACGGACACATCTATACAGCCATATACACTGACATACATAGATACACATTATACATGCCTACAGACACACAGCTCTGCTGCATGCATACAGACACACATAGCTCTGCTACAGACACACATAGCTCTGCTACATACATACACACATAGCTCTGCTACATACATACACACATAGCTCTGCTACATACATACACACACAGCTCTGCTGCATACATACAGACACACATAGCTCTGCTACAGACGCACATAGCTCTGCTACAGACACACATAGCTCTGCTACATACATACACACATAGCTCTGCTACATACATACACACATAGCTCTGCTACATACAGACACACATAGCTCTGCTACAGACACACATAGCTCTGCTACAGACACACATAGCTCTGCTACATACATACATAGCTCTGCTACAGACACACACAGCTCTGCTACAGACACACATAGCTCTGCTACATACATACACACATAGCTCTGCTACATACATACACACATAGCTCTGCTACATACATACACACATAGCTCTGCTACATACATACACACATAGCTCTGCTACATACATACACACATAGCTCTGCTACATACATACACACATAGCTCTGCTACATACATACACACATAGCTCTGCTACATACATACACACATAGCTCTGCTACATACACACATAGCACTGCTACATACACACATAGCACTGCTACATACACATATAGCACTGCTACATATATACATACATACACATTGCTCTGCTACATACACACATAGCTCTGCTACATACATACACACATAGCTCTGCTACATACATACACACATAGCTCTGCTACATACATACACACATAGCTCTGCTACATACATACACACATAGCTCTGCTACATACATACACACATAGCTCTGCTACATACATAGCTCTGCTACATACATACACACATAGCACTGCTACATACACACATAGCACTGCTACATACATACACACATAGCTCTGCTACATACATACACACATAGCTCTGCTACATACATACACACACAGCTCTGCTGCATACATACAGACACACATAGCTCTGCTACATACATACACACATAGCTCTGCTACATACATACACACATAGCACTGCTACATACACACATAGCACTGCTACATACACACATAGCACTGCTACATACAGACATAGCACTGCTACATACAGACATAGCACTGCTACATACAGACATAGCACTGCTACATACAGACATAGCACTGCTACATACAGACATAGCACTGCTACATACAGACATAGCACTGCTACATACACACATAGCTCTGCTACATACATACACACACAGCTCTGCTGCATACATACAGACACACATAGCTCTGCTACATACAGACACACATAGCTCTGCTACATACATACACACATAGCACTGCTACATACACACATAGCACTGCTACATACAGACATAGCACTGCTACATACAGACATAGCACTGCTACATACAGACATAGCACTGCTACATACAGACATAGCACTGCTACATACAGACATAGCACTGCTACATACAGACATAGCACTGCTACATACACACATAGCACTGCTACATACACACATAGCACTGCTACATACACACATAGCACTGCTACATACATACACACATAGCTCTGCTACATACATACACACATAGCTCTGCTACATATATACATACAGACACATTGCTATGCTACATACACACATAGCACTGCTACATACACACATAGCACTGCTACATATATACATACATACACATTGCTATGCTACATACACACATAGCTCTGCTACATACATACACACATAGCTCTGCTACATATATACATACAGACAGAAACACACGCGGCTCTGGGGCCCAGCACATACGGCACCGGGGGGGGAGGGGGGTTTATGTTTGCAGGGAATACACCTAGGGGGGGAGAAGAGCCCATACAGCTCACCAGGGCCCATAAATCGGGGGGTAGGGAGGGCACATACCGCTCAGGTCACGGTGGAGAGGGGCCCACACAGAGCCGGAAAGAAGCACTTAGCACTGTGCTGGGGGTCGCTGGCTGGCACTGCAACTCTCATCTGTGGGATGAGCAGGACGCCGGCCTGTAGCTCCGCCCACAGATTAAGTTCAGCCAGGAAGTCTTTGCTCCTTAAAGGGACGGCGCTGCAGATTCCTACTCGGCCCGGGGGGCAGCAGAACTAAGGCGAGTGGGTCCTGGCCAAGGGTCACCAGTACTGGCGAGGCCGAGTGGGCCCCCCCGGCTCTCCAGGGCCCCGGCATTTGCCCGGGCACTGATGAGGGCAATCTGACCACGCGCCTCCCGGAGCCTGGAGCTCCGGACAACAGGTCAGATTGATCTCATCAGTGACCGGCCAGCCCAGCAAGGACGCCCTGAGCCAGGCGGGCCGGTCACAGAGAGTAGGCGGGCCGGATGTGGCCCGCGGGCCGCCCCTTGCCCAGGTCTGCCTTAAGAGAACAAGGAGTGTGTTCCTTAACCACTCCAGTTTTTCAGCCCACTGTGACCAAGCCCAGAGCCTGTCCTGACAGACGCTTCCCAAAGCGGGGTTCTGATGACTGTTTTCCCCTTCCACCAGAGGTGGTCAAGGAATGGGCTCATTCACCAAGGGTGGACACTCCGGTGTCTAGACTTTCAGCCCGGACAGTTGTATCAGTGGCTGACGGCACCTCTCTAAGGATTCCTCTGTCCGCCAGGTTGACCTTCTGGCCAAATCTATATATGAGGCGGCAGGGGCCTCGTTCTCCCCATCTTTTGCAGCAGTGCGGGCTCTCAAAGCCATCTCTGCTTCTCTGGAGGAGATGCATTCCCTCACCAGGGACTCTATGCCCGAAATGGTTGCCTTAACTTCCAGGCTTCAGTCTTTTCATCCTATGCCATGTCTGCCATGCTGGAAACTGTCACCGCACTGCGGTGGCCTCGGCTACTTCCCTCGCTATCCACAGGCTCCTGTGGCTTCGAGAGTGGAAGGCAGATGCTTCTTAAGAAGTTCCTTGCTGGGCTCCCTTTTGCTGGGACCAGTCTATTCGGTGAACAACTGGATGAAATTATTAAGGAAGCTTTTGGCAGGAAGAGTACTTCCATGCCACAAACTCAGGAAACCTGTCCAGGGCAGGAACCAGTCGAGGTTTCGTTCCTGCTGCGCCAGCAACGTCCTTTGGTCGGTGGCAGGCTCTCCCACTTGGGTGACGTGTGGTTTCAACACGTCTTCAATCAGTGGGTGTGGGATACCATCTCCCACGGCTACAGAATAGAATTCTATCCAGCCCGCAAACAGATTTTTTCTGTCAACTCCCCCCTGCTCCAAGGCCGCCGCCTTCTCACAGGCCATGGCATTCTTGCAGGCCAATGGAGTAATTGTACCAGTTCCCGACTGGGAACGGTTCTGAGATTTCTACTCAAATCTCTTCCTAGTCCACGAAAAGGACGGTGCCTTCCGACCTGGATCTCAAGCTTCCCAACAAGCATGTTCAGGTGCGCCTTTTTTTGCATGGAGTCTCTGCGATCAGTCAATGACCCAAGGAGATTTCTTAGCATCCATCGACATCAGAGATGTCTATCGGCATGTGCCAATCGCAGTTTCACACCAGCGTTGGCTACGTTTTGTAATCGGAGAGGAACATTTCCAATTCGTGGCTCTCCCCTTCGGGTTAGCCACGGCCCCTCGTGTATTCACCAAGGTCATGGCAGCAGTGGTTGCGGTTCTGCACCTCCAGGGGTTGGCAGTGATTCCTTACCTGGACGACCTTCTAGTCAAGGCTTCATCCAGTGCGGACTCTCAGCGGAGTGTCTCGCTCACTCTCAGCGGAGTGTCTTGCTCACTCTCGCCACGCTTGTTCAATTCGGGTGGCTTGTCAATCTGCCCAAGTCCACTCTGACCCCGACCCAGGAACTTGCGTACCTAGGGATGCAATTCGAGACTCTGCTGGCACTTGTGAAGCTGCCCTTAGTCAAACAGCAGTCCCTTCATCTGGCGGTTCGCTTTCTGCTGAGGCTCCGCCGGCATTCCATCAGGCACCTCATGCAGGTGCTGGGTCAGATGGTGGCGTCAATGGAAGCGGTTCCCTTTGCCAGTTCCATCTGCGTCCCCTGCAGCTGGACATTCTCCGCTGTTGGGACAAGCGGACCTCTTCCTTGCACAGGCTGGTGGCTCTGTCGCCACAGACCAGGAGCTCTCTTCAGTGGTGGCTTCGGCCCCTCTCTCTGTCCCAGGGACGCTCCTTTCTGGCCCCGTCCTGGGTGATTCTCACCACGGATGCCAGTCTATCCGGCTGGGGAGCAGTGTTTTCTCCACCACCGAGCACAGGGCACTTGGACTCCATCCGAATCAGCCCTCTCGAACAATGTGCTGGAAATCAGAGCTGTGCTCCTAGCTCTCGTAGCTTTTCACCACCTGTCGGCGGGCAAGCACATTCGAGTCCAGTCAGACAGCGCGACAGCAGTTGCCTACATCAATCACCAGGGCGGGACTCGCAGCCGCCTAGCCCTGTTGGAAATTCAACGCATCCTTCAGTGGAGGGAGGACTCCAAGTCCACCATATCCGCAGTCCACATCCCAGGCGTAGAAAACTGGGAGGCAGATTATCTCAGCCGTCAAACCGTGGACAGCGGCGAGTGGGCCCTGCATCCGGCAGTGTTCCGGTTTACGTGGCTCGCTCCCACGATCCTCAGGCCTTGGCGGCGGACGGAATGGAGGGCCGTCGGGTCATACTCATCGCCCCAGACTGGCCCAGGCGAGCTTGGTTCCCAGACCTGCTCCGTCTGTCCGTAGAGGTGCCGTGGCATCTCCCGGACCGCCCAGACCTTCTCTCACAAGGTCCGTTTTTCCGCCAGAATTCTGCGGCTCTCAGATTGACGGCGTGGCTCTTGAGTCCTGGATCCTTACGGCTTCAGGCATTCCTTCCGAGGTCATCTCCACTATGACTCAGGCTCGGAAGTCTTCCTCGGCCAGGATTTACCACAGGACTTGGAGATTTTTCCTGTCCTGGTGTCGCTCTTCCGGCCATGCTCTTTGGCCGTTTTCCTTGCCGACCATCCTGTCCTTTCTACAGTCTGGTCTGCAGCTAGGACTATCCCTCAATTCCCTCAAGGGACAGGTCTCGGCTCTGTCAGTGTTGTTCCAGCGGCGTATCGCCCGACTGGCCCAGGTGCGCACCTTCATGCAGGGCGCATCTCACATCATTCCACCTTACCGGCAGCCTCTGGATCCCTGGGACCTTAATCTGGTCCTCACGGCCTTACAGAAACCCCCCTTTGAGCCTCTTAGGGAGGTTTCGTTGTTTCGTCTTTCACAGAAAGTGGTCTTTCTGGTGGCCATAACTTCTCTCAGGAGAGTCTCTGATTTGACTGTGCTCTCTTCGGAGTCACCCTTTTTGGTTTTTTCACCAAGACAAGGTGGTTCTCCGTCCGACTCCGGGCTTTCTCCCTAAGGTGGTGTCTCCTTTCCACCTTAACCAGGACATTTCATTGTCTTCCCTTTGTTCGGCCCCTGTGCATCGCTTTGAGAAAGCGTTGCATGCTTTAGATTTGGCGCGGACGCTCCGGATCTATGTGTCACGCACCGCTGTTCTTAGGCGGTGCACCTCTATTTTTGTGCTGACCACACGTCAGCGCAAGGGTCTCTCGGCTTCTAAACCGACCCTAGCTCGTGGATTAGGTCGGCCATGTACGATGCCTACCAACGTTCTCAGGTGCCTCCCCCGCCGGGGATTAAGGCGCACTCGACCAGAGCTGTCGGTGCCTCTTGGGCTTTCAGGCACCAGGCTACGGCTCAGCAGGTCTGTCAGGCTGCCACTTGGTCTAGTCTGCACACCTTTTCGAAGCACTACCAAGTGCATGCTCATGCTTCGGCAGATGCGAGCTTGGGCAGACGCATCCTTCGGGCGGCTGTCGCCCATTTGTGAAGTTAGGTTTTGCCTACTTCTCAGTTTCTGTTTATTTCCCACCCATGGACTGCTTTGAGACGTCCCATGGTCTGGGTCTCCCATAAGGAACGATGAAGAAAAAGAGAATTTCTTTGTCGCTCCATTGGGAGACCCAGACAATTGGGTGTATAGCTTCTGCCTCCGGAGGCCACACAAAGTATTACACTTTAAAAGGTGTAACCCCTCCCCTCTGCCTATACACCCTCCCGTGCATCACGGGCTCCTCAGTTTTATGCTTTGTAAGCGGGCTCGCTGGGAACTTTCCCCGGCTTCATCACGCTGTTCGGGGTCTCAGCATGAGGACTCTCTGGAGGATGAGGTGGAGGTCGCAGCTCAGGGCTCTGATCCTGACGTTGCTCTCAATCTTGATACACCTGAAGGGGACGCCATAGTAAATGACCTTATAGCGTCCATCAACCAGGTCCTAGATCTTTCTCCCCCAACTCCACCTGTAGAGGAGTCGGCTTCACAGCAGGAGAAACACCAGTTTAGGTTTCCCAAACGTACACTGAGTGCGTTTTTCGATCACTCTAACTTCAGAGATGCTGTCCAGAAGCACAGAGCATTTCCGGACAAGCGCTTACTCAGCGCCTTAATGACACACGTTACCCCTTCCCCCCTGACGTAGTTAAGGGTTGGGCTCAGTGTCCCAAGGTGGATCCTCCAGTCTCTAGACTGGCGGCTAGATCCGTAGTATCAGTGGCAGATGGTTCATCGCTCAAGGATGCCACTGACAGGCAAATAGAGCTCCTGATGAAATCCATCTATGAAGCCATAGGCGCGTCTTTTGCTCCGGCCTTTGCAGCCGTGTGGGCACTCCAAGCTATCTCAGCTTGTCTGTCTGAGATTAATGCGGTCACACGTACCTCTGCTCCGCAAGTTGTGTCTTTGACTTCTCAGGCATCGGCCTTTTCGTCCTACGCCATGAACGCCGTCCTGGACTCAGCGAGCCGTACAGCGGTAGCGTCCGCCAATTCGGTGGCAGTCCGCAGGGCCATGTGGCTACGCGAATGGAAGGCAGACTCTGCTTCCAAGAAGTTCTTAACCGGTTTGCCATTTTCTGGCGACCGTTTGTTTGGCGAGCAATTGGATGAAATTATTAAACAATCCAAGGGAAAGGACTCGTCCTTACCCCAGTCCAAACCAAACAGACCTCGGCAACGAAAAATTCAATCGAGGTTTCGGTCCTTTCGGCCCTCAGCCAGGTCCCAATCCTCCACGTCCAACAGGTCAGAGAAGGGCCAGAGGAACTCTTCTGCATGGCGGTCTAAGTCAAAAGGACGGATCATTCCGCCCCGTTCTGGACCTCAAACTGCTCAACAGACACGTGAGAACCAGACGGTTCCGGATGGAATCTCTCCGTTCTGTCATCGCCTCGATGTCCCAAGGAGACTTCCTAGCCTCAATCGACATCAGGGATGCTTATCTCCATGTGCCGATTGCACCAGAGCATCAACGCTTCCTGCGTTTCGCCATCGGGGACGAACACCTTCAGTTTGTGGCACTGCCTTTCGGCCTGGCGACAGCCCCACGGGTCTTCACCAAGGTCATGGCATCCGTGGTGGCGGTCCTACACTCTCAGGGCCACTCTGTGATCCCTTACTTAGACGATCTCCTAGTCAAGGCACCCTCCCGGGTGGCATGTCAACACAGCCTGACCATTGCTCTGGAGACTCACCAGAGGTTCGGGTGGATCATCAATTTCCCAAAGTCAAAATTGACACCGACCCAATCACTGACTTACCTCGGGATGGAGTTTCATACTCTCTCAGCGATAGTGAAGCTTCCGCTGGACAAACAGCGTTCGCTGCAGACAGGGGTGCACTCTCTCCTTCGGACCCAGTCACACCCCTTGAGGCGCCTCATGCACTTCCTAGGGAAGATGGTGGCAGCAATGGAGGCAGTTCCCTTTGCGCAGTTTCATCTGCGTCCACTTCAATGGGACATTCTCCGCAAATGGGACAGGAGGTCGACGTCCCTAGACAGGAACGTCTCTCTTTCACTGGCAGCCAAAACCTCTCTTCAGTGGTGGCTTCTTCCCACTTCCTTGTCGAAGGGAAAATCATTCCTGCCCCCATCCTGGGCTGTGGTCACGACGGACGCGAGTCTGTCAGGGTGGGGAGCGGTCTTCCTCCACCACAGGGCTCAGGGAACCTGGACTCCGACAGAGTCCTCCCTTCAGATCAATGTTCTGGAGATAAGGGCAGTGTATCTAGCCCTAAAGGCGTTCCATCGGTGGGGGAGGGCAGACAGATCCGCATACAGTCGGACAACGCCACGGCGGTCGCGTACATCAACCACCAGGGCGGCACACGCAGTCGTCAGGCCTTCCAAGAAGTTCGGCGGATTCTGCTGTGGGCGGAAGCCACAGCCTCCACCATCTCCGCAGTTCACATCCCGGGCGTAGAAAACTGGGAAGCAGACTTTCTCAGTCGCCAGGGCATGGACGCAGGGGAATGGTCTCTTCACCCGGACGTGTTTCAAGAGATCTGTTGCCGCTGGGGAACGCCGGACGTCGACCTCATGGCGTCTCGGCACAACAACAAAGTCCCGGCATTCATGGCACGGTCTCAAGATCACAGAGCTCTGGCGGCGGACGCATTAGTTCAGGATTGGTCGCAGTTTCGACTGCCTTATGTATTTCCTCCTCTGGCACTGCTGCCCAGAGTGTTGCGCAAGATCAGGTCCGACTGCCGCCGCGCCATCCTCGTCGCTCCAGACTGGCCGAGGAGGTCGTGGTACCCGGATCTGTGGCACCTCACGGTGGGTCAACCGTGGGCACTCCCAGACCGACCAGACTTGCTGTCTCAAGGGCCTTTTTTCAATCTGAATTCTGCGGCCCTCAACCTGACTGTGTGGCCATTGAGTCCTGGCTCCTAGCGTCCTCAGGGTTATCTCAAGATGTCATTGCCACTATGAGACAAGCCAGGAAACCAACGTCCGCCAAGATCTATCACAGGGCTTGAAGGATCTTCTTATCCTGGTGCTCTGATCGGGGTTTTACCCCCTGGCCGTTTGCCTTACCCACTTTTCTTTCTTTCCTTCAATCCGGAATGGACAAGGGTTTGTCTCTCGGCTCTCTCAAGGGACAAGTATCGGCACTTTCCGTGTTTTTTCAAAAGCGTCTAGCCAGGCTTCCGCAGGTCCGCACGTTCCTGCAGGGAGTTTGCCACATAGTCCCACCTTACAAGCGTCCGCTGGAACCCTGGGATCTTAACAGGGTGCTAACGGCTCTTCAGAAACCACCTTTCGAGCCGATGCGGGATGTCTCTCTATCACGCCTTTCGCAGAAGGTGGCCTGCCTAGTGGCAGTCACATCACTTCGGAGAGTGTCTGAGCTAGCAGCGCTGTCATGCAAAGCCCCCTTCCTGGTGTTTCACCAGGATAAGGTGGTTCTGCGTCCGGTCCCGGAATTTCTCCCTAAGGTGGTATCCCCTTTTCATCTCAATCAGGATATCTCCTTACCTTCCTTTTGCCCTCATCCAGTTCACCAATGTGAAAAGGATTTGCACTTGTTAGATCTCGTGAGAGCACTCCGGCTCTACATTTCTCGCACGGCGCCCCTGCGCCGTTCGGATGCGCTCTTTGTCCTTGTCGCTGGCCAGCGTAAGGGGTCGCAGGCTTCCAAGTCAACCTTGGCTCGGTGGATCAAGGAACCGATTCTTGAAGCCTACCGTTCTTCTGGGCTTCCGATTCCTTCAGGGCTGAAGGCCCATTCTACCAGAGCCGTGGGTGCATCCTGGGCATTGCGGCACCAGGCTACGGCTCAGCAGGTGTGTCAGGCGGCTACCTGGTCGAGTCTGCACACTTTCACGAAACACTATCAGGTGTATGCCTATGCTTCGGCAGATGCCAGCCTAGGTAGGCGAGTCCTTCAGGCGGCGGTCGCCCACCTGTAAGAGGGGGCCGTTTTTCGGCTCTTTTTATCGAGGTATTCTTTTACCCACCCAGGGACTGCTTTTGGACGTCCCAATTGTCTGGGTCTCCCAATGGAGCGACAAAGAAGAAGGGAATTTTGTTTACTTACCGTAAATTCCTTTTCTTCTAGCTCCTATTGGGAGACCCAGCACCCGCCCCTGTTCCCTTCGGGCTGTTGTTCTTTTGTGTACACATGTTGTTCATGTTGAATTGTTCTTTTGGTTCATGGTTTCAGTTCTCCGAACATCCTTCGGATTGAACTTACCTTAGACCAATTTATAAGTTTCCTCCTTCCTGCTTTTGCACCAAAACTGAGGAGCCCGTGATGCACGGGAGGGTGTATAGGCAGAGGGGAGGGGTTACACCTTTTAAAGTGTAATACTTTGTGTGGCCTCCGGAGGCAGAAGCTATACACCCAATTGTCTGGGTCTCCCAATAGGAGCTAGAAGAAAAGGAATTTACGGTAAGTAAACAAAATTCCCTTCTTTGTTTACTTACCGTAAATTCTTTTTCTTATAGTTCCGACATGGGAGACCCAGCACCCTCCCTGTTGCCTGTTGGCAGTTTTCTTGTTCCGTGTGTTTTTCACCGGCTGTTGTTGTAGACAGAGGTTCCGGTTATTCCGGGTTTTACTCTATCTCTACTTATGGGTGGATGTCCTCCTTCAGCTTTTGCACTAAACTGGTTGGATTTGTCATCCAGGGGGTGTATATGCTTGGAGGGAGGAGCTACACTTTTAGTGTAGTACTTTGTGTGTCCTCCGGAGGCAGAAGCTATACACCCATGGTCTGGGTCTCCCATGTCGGAACTATAAGAAAAAGAATTTACGGTAAGTAAACAAAATTCTCTTTTTTGGTTGGGGACCTCTGATATACTCTCTGGGGTTCATTCTCTGGCAGAGCCCCCACTTCAGCAGCATGTCTCACACGAGGAGCAAGGCTCCAAAGCTTTACTCTGTATGCGCTGCATGTAAGCTCCTGCTGCCTGAACCGAGCACCTATCCACATTGTGATGCCTGCTCTACCTTGGCGGTGCCACAGCCTGGAGTCTCACCCCCAGTGGTCTCTCAGGCTGCTCCTGCTCCTGTGGCTGAACCCCCGGCTTGGGTAGAATCCTTTTCTAGGTCTATCTCCCAGTCTTTTGCTGAGTCCATGGGACTTCTGTCCAGGACTTTGCTGAATCTGCATCAGCCCCCCTCACAGGGTGCCTCTGCTGCTATGTCTCTCTCAGGACCGGAGCTCACAGAGGATTCATCATCAGGTCCCAGACCCCGTCCTCCTAAGAAGAGACGCAGGGCTCCCTCTCCCTCCTCCTCTCGCGGCTCTGATTTAAGAGCGGACTCGCAGGATGAGGAGGATGCCTTTACAGGGGGTTCGGAGGCTAACTCCATGTACCCCATTGATCTGTCCGAAAGTGACTCAGATCTTAGTGATTTAATTGCTTCTATTAATTCTGTGCTGGATCTCAATCCGCCAGTATCAGAGGAGCAACCCTTTCTGGCAGAAAAGCACCAGTTTACCTTGCCTAAGAGAGTAAAGAGTGTGTTCTTTAACCACTCCAGTTTTCAGGCCGCTGTGTCCAAGCCCAGGGCCTATCCTGACAAACGCTTCCCAAAGCGTGGTTCTGATGACCGTTTTCCCTTTCCACCTGAGGTGGTCAAGGAGTGGGCTCAGTCCCCAAAGGTAGACCCTCCGGTGTCTAGGCTCTCAGCCCGGACCGTTGTGTCGGTGGCTGATGGCACCTCCCTTAAGGATTCCACTGACCGCCAGATTGACCTTCTGGCCAAATCCGTATATGAAGCGGCGGGGGCCTCCTTTTCCCCGACTTTTGCAGCAGTGTGGGCTCTCAAGGCCATCTCTGCTTCTCTAAAGGAGATGCATTCCCTCACCAGGGAATCTATGCCCGAAATGGTTGCCTTAACTTCCCAAGCTTCAGCTTTTTCATTCTATGCCATGTCTGCCATGCTGGAGGCTGCTCACCGCACTGCGGTGGCTTCGGCTAATTCCCTCGCTATCCGCAGGATCTTGTGGCTTCGAGAGTGGAAGGCAAATGCTTCTTCAAAGAAGTACCTTGCTGGGCTCCCTTTTGCTGGGTCCCGGCTGTTCGGAGAACAGCTGGATGAAATTATTAAGGAAGCTACTGGCTGGAAGAGTACTTCCATGCCACAAACCAAAGCCAGGAAACCTGCCCAGGGTAGGAATCAGTCGAGGTTTCGCTCTTTTCGTTCCTCCAACTGGTCGTCCTCTAAGCCCTCGGCCTCGTCCACTAACTCAACCAAGGACCAGAAATGCAACTGGCGCCCAAAAGCGCGTCCACAGAAGACCGCAGGAGGTGCTGCCACTAAGGCAGCCTCCTCGTGACTCTCTGCCCGCTCCGGCAACGTCCTTAGTCGGTGACAGGCTCTCCCACTTTGGCGACGCTTGGTTTCAACACGTCTCCGATCAGTGGGTGAGAGATATCATCTCCCACGGCTACAGGATAGAATTCTCTTCCAGCCCGCCAAACAGATTTTTTCTCTCAACCCCCCCCAACCCCCCTGCTCCAAGGCCGCCGCCTTCTCTCAGGTCGTGGCATCCTTGCAGGCCAACGGAGTAATTGTACCAGTTCCCGCCCGGGAACGGTTCAGAGGTTTCTACTCAAATCTCTTCCTAGTCCCCAAAAAGGACGGTACATTCCGACCTATCCTGGATCTCAAGTTTCTCAACAAGCATGTTCAGGTGCGGCACTTTCACATGGAGTCTCTGCGATCAGTCATTGCCTCAATGACCCAAGGGGATTTCCTAGCGTCCATCGACATCAGAGATGCCTATCTGCATGTGCCAATTGCAGTTTCACACCAGCGTTGGCTACGTTTTGCAATCGGAGAAGATCATTTCCAGTTTGTGGCTCTCCCCTTCGGGTTGGCCACAGCCCCTCGGGTATTCACCAAGGTCATGGCAGCAGTGATTGCGGTTCTGCACCTCCAGGGGTTGGCAGTGATTCCTTACCTGGACGACCTTCTAGTCAAGGCTTCATCCAGCGCAGACTGTCAGCGGAGTGTCTCGCTCACTCTCGCCACTCTAGCCCAATTCGGGTGGCTGGTCAATCTGCCCAAATCTACTCTGACTCCGACCCAGAGTCTCACGTACCTAGGGATGCAGTTCGAGACTTTGCCAGCACTTGTGAAGTTGCCCTTAGTCAAACAGCAGTCCCTCCAACTGGCAGTGCGCTCTCTGCTGAGGCCCCGCCGTTCTTCCCTCAGGCGTCTGATGCAGGTGCTGGGTCAAATGGTGGCGTCAATGGAAGCTGTCCCATTTGCCCAGTTCCATCTGCGCCCCCTGCAGCTGGACATTCTCCGCTGTTGGGACAAGCGGCCTTCCTGCTTACACAGGTTAGTGGCTCTGTCGCCACAGACCAGGAGCTCTCTTCAGTGGTGGTTTCGGCCCCTCTCTCTGTCCCAGGGGCGCTCTTTCCTGGCCCCGTCCTGGGTGATCCTCACCACAGATGCCAGTCTATCCGGCTGGGGAGCGGTATGTCTCCACCACAGAGCGCAGGGCACTTGGACTCCGTCCGAGTCAGCCCTTTCAATCAATGTGCTGGAAACCCGAGCTGTGCTTCTAGCTCTCCTAACTTCACCACCTGTTGGCGGGCAGGCACATTCGAGTCCAGTCAGACAACGCGACAGCGGTTGCCTACATCAATCACCAAGGCGGGACACGCAGCCGCCTGGCAATGTTGGAGGTCCAACGCATCCTTCAATGGGTGGAGGACTCGGGGTCCACCATATCCGCAGTCCACATCCCAGGTGTGGAAAACTGGGAGGCAGATTATCTCAGCCGTCAAACCGTGGACGGTGGCGAGTGGTTCCTGCACCCGGCAGTGTTTCAGTCAATCTGCCGCAAATGGGGCACTCCGGACATGGACCTAATGGCATCCCGTCACAACAATAAGGTTCCTGTTTACGTGGCTCGCTCCCATGATCCTCAGGCATTCGCCGCGGACGCACTGGTTCAAGACTGGTCCCAGTTTCGTCTGTCCTACGTGTTTCCCCCTCTAGCGCTCTTGCCCAGAGTCCTGCGCAAGATCAGAATGGAGGGCCGTCGAGTCATCCTCATTGCACCGGACTGGCCCAGGCGAGCTTGGTATCCAGACCTGCTCCATCTGCCCGTAGAGATGCCGTGGCGTCTCCCGGACCGTCCAGACCTTCTCTCGCAAGGTCCGTTTTTCCGTCTGAATTCTGCGGCTCTCAAATTGCCGGCGTGGCTCTTGAGTCCTGGATTTTGACGGCTTCTGGTATTCCTCCTGAAGTCATCTTCACTATGACTCGGGCCCGTAAGTCTTCCTCCGCTAAGATCTATCACAGGACTTGGAGAATTTTCCTGTCCTGGTGTCACTCTTCCGGCCATTCTCCTTGGCCATTCTCGTTGCCGACCCTTCTGTCTTTTCTACAGTCCGGTCTGCAACTAGGACTGTCCCTCAACTCTCTCAAGGGACAAGTCTCAGCTCTGTCAGTCCTGTTCCAGCGACGTCTCGCTCGGCTGGCTCAGGTCCGCACCTTCATGCAGGGCGCGTCTCACATCATTCCGCCCTACCGGCGGCCCTTGGATCCCTGGGACCTTAATTTGGTTTTCTTCATCGTTCCTTATGGGAGACCCAGACCATGGGTGTATAGCTTCTGCCTCCGGAGGACACACAAAGTACTACACTAAAAAGTGTAGCTCCTCCCTCCGAGCATATACACCCCCTGGATGACCACATCTAGCCAGTTCAATGCTTTGTGTTCAGGAGGTCACACACACATGCATTCTCATCTGATTTTTGATTTTTGATTTCAAAGAGTTGGAAGAAAAGCGGATCCAAGCTGGACCCCCGGCATGTCCCTTCTCACCTCTGTGTCGGCGGTGCTGTTAAGGTTGATTTACAAGGCTGGAGCCTTACATGCCGCTCTCCTTCACCATCCCTCGGGCTCTGGCTTGAAGTGGGAGCCATCACGGTTCTCTCTGCTTTGCAGGAGACCGGTCTCCATCCGCAGCCCTTTCAGGACCCTGCCGGACGGAGCACTCACCCCTCAGGGACCTGGCCCTGCGTCTCATAAGCTAAGTATTGAGACGTTATTGAAGGGTCCCTTGTGCATTTATTGTGGGGAGAGTGTGTTATTTCACTGTGCTGTGATTTCCGGCCGGTTCTCTGGTTTTCTCCTGAGAACCGCGCCGAGGGTGCCTGCTCGTTGGCCGCATGAGAAAATTTAGGCCCCGGCTTCGGCTGCGGCCTAGTTTTGTTTTCACTGCCCCTGCATGTCAGTCATGCAGGGGGACAGTGCGGCGCCGCCCACCGGCCGTTCAGCTCAGGGGAGGACACTCCTCTCTGAGGAGATGTTTCCCTCCCTTGTATTTCTCCTTGGCCCTCCGGTTCCCGCTCTTGGTCTAAACCCCGCCCCCCCTCCTCACTCCGGCGCCATTTTATCAGCGTTCTCACACTGATCGGCGCTGGCTGCTGCATCTCTGCAACCTGTCTGGGGGTCCAAGCTGTGGAATCCGGAGGGCACACAAAACGGTCCGGTAAGCCACAACCTCTGGTTGTGGACTTTCTTGTACACTCTCTGGGAGTCATTCTGAAGCAGTGTGTTCTTTACTGCAGAACCTCCACCTCAGCAGCATGTCTCTCACTAGGAGCAAGGCTGCAAGGCTGTACCCTATATGCACTGCATGTAAGCTCATACTGCCTGAACCGAGCACATATCCACATTGTGATGCCTGCTCTAACATGGTGGTGCCTCAGCCTGGAGTCTACCCAGGGGTCCCTCCGGCTGCTCCAGCCCCGGTGGCTGAACCCCCGGCTTTGGTAGCATCTTTTTCTAAAGCTTTCTCCCAGTCCTTTGCCAACTTCATGGGACAGCTGTCCCGGACTCTGCTGACCATGCATCAGCCCCCTTCTCAGGGCGCCTCTGCTGCTCCGACTCGCCCTGCAGAGCTCACAGAGGATTTTTCATCTGTTCCCGGACCCCGTCCTCCTAAACGGAGACGCAGGGACTCTTCTCCTTCCTCGTCCCACGGCTCTGATTCACGAGCTGAATTGCAGGGCGAGGAGGGTGCCTTTACTGTGGGCTCGGACGCTACCTCTATGTACCCCATTGATCTATCTGAAGGTGATGCGAATGTTAGTGACTTGATTGCGTCCATTAATTCCGTACTGGACCTCAATCCACCAGTGTCAGAGGAACAAGCCTCTCTGGTAGAAAAACACCAGTTTACCTCACCTAAGAGAGCAAGGAGTATGTTTTTTAACCACTCCAGTTTTCCTGCCACTGTGACCAAGCCCAGGGCCTGTCCTGACAAACGCTTCCCAAAGCGTAGTTCTGATGACCGTTTTCCCTTTCCACCAGAGGTGGTCAAGGAGTGGGCTCATTCACCAAAGGTAGATCCTCCGGTGTCTAGAATCTCAGCCCGGACAGTTGTATCTGTGGCCGATGGCACCTCACTTAAGGATCCCACTGACCGCCAGGTTGACCTTCTGGCCAAATCTGTATATGAGGCGGCTGGGGCCTCGTTCTCCCCATCTTTTGCAGCAGTGTGGGCTCTTAAGGCCGTCTCTGCTTCTCTGCAGGAGATGCATTCCCTCACCAGGGACTCTATGCCCGAAATGGTTGCCTTAACCTCCCAGACTTCGGCTTTTTTATCCTATGCCATGTCTGCCATTCTGGAGGCTTCTCACCGCACGGCGGTGGCTTCCGCTAATTCCCTCGCGATCCGCAGGATCTTGTGGCTTCGAGAGTGGAAAGCAGACGCTTCTTCCAAGAAGTACTTGGCTGGGCTCCCCTTTGCTGGATCCCGGCTGTTCGGTGAACAACTGGATGAAATTATTAAGGAAGCTACTGGCGGGAAGAGTACTTCCTTGCCACAAACTAAAACCAGGAAACCTGTCCAGGGCAGGAACCAGTCGAGGTTTCGTTCCTTTCGTTCCTCTAACTGGTCATCCTCTAAGCCCTCAGCCTCGTCCACTAACTCAGCCAAGGATCGAAAACCCAGCTGGCGCACGAAGCCGTGTCCTCAGAAGAGCGGAGGAGCCGCTGCCACTAAGGCAGCCTCCTCTTGACTATCTGACTGCGCCAGCAACGTCCTTGGTCGGTGGCAGGCTCTCCCACTTTGGCGACGTGTGGTTCCAACACGTCTCCGATCAGTGGGTGCGGGATATCATCTCCCACGGCTACAGGATAGAATTCTCTTCCAGCCCGCCAAACAGATTTTTTCTGTCCACTCCCCCCTGCTCCAAAGCCGCCGCCTTCTCTCAGGCCGTGGCATCCTTGCAGGCCAACGGAGTAATTGTACCGGTTCCCGCCCGGGAACGGTTCAGAGGTTTCTACTCAAATCTCTTCCTAGTCCCCAAGAAGGACGGTTCCTTCCGGCCCATCCTGGATCTCAAGCTTCTCAACAAGCATGTTCAGGTGCGGCACTTTCGCATGGAATCTCTGCGATCGGTCATTGCCTCGATGACCCAAGGAGATTTTCTAGCATCCATCGACATCAGAGATGCCTATCTGCATGTGCCAATTGCAGTTTCACACCAGCGTTGGCTACGTTTTGCAATCGGAGAGGAACATTTCCAATTCGTGGCTCTCCCCTTCGGGTTAGCCACGGCCCCTCGTGTATTCACCAAGGTCATGGCAGCAGTGGTTGCGGTTCTGCACCTCCAGGGGTTGGCAGTGATTCCTTACCTGGACGACCTTCTAGTCAAGGCTTAATCCAGTGCAGACTGTCAGCGGAGTGTCTCGCTCACTCTTGCCACGCTTGTTCAATTCGGGTGGCTTGTCAATCTGCCCAAGTCCACTCTGACCCCGACCCAGGAACTTACGTACCTAGGGATGCAATTCGAGACTCTGCCGGCACTTGTGAAGCTGCCCTTAGTCAAACAGCAGTCCCTTCATCTGGCGGTGCGCTCTCTGTTGAAGCCCTGCCGTCATTCCATCAGGCACCTCATGCAGTTGCTGGGTCAGATGGTGGCGTCAATGGAAGCGGTTCCCTTTGCCCAGTTCCATCTGCGTCCCCTGCAGCTGGACATTCTCCGCTGTTGGGACAAGCGGACCTCTTCCTTGCACAGGCTAGTGGCTCTGTCGCCACAGACCAGGAGCTCTCTTCAGTGGTGGCTTCGGCCCCTCTCTCTGTCCCAGGGACGCTCCTTTCTGGCCCCGTCCTGGGTGATTCTCACCACGGATGCCAGTCTATCCGGCTGGGGAGCAGTATTTCTCCACCACCGAGCACAGGGCACTTGGACTCCGTCCGAATCAGCCCTCTCGATCAATGTGCTGGAAATCAGAGCTGTGCTCCTTGCTCTCGTAGCCTTTCACCACCTGTTGGCGGGCAAGCACATTCGAGTCCAGTCAGACAACGCGACAGCAGTTGCCTACATCAATCACCAGGGCGGGACTCGCAGCCGCCTAGCAATGTTGGAAGTTCAACGTATCCTTCAGTGGACGGAGGACTCCAAGTCCACCATATCCGCAGTCCACATCCCAGGCGTAGAAAACTGGGAGGCAGATTATCTCAGCCGTCAAACCGTGGACAGCGGCGAGTGGGCTCTGCATCCGGCAGTGTTCCGGTCAATCTGCCGCAAGTGGGGCACTCCGGAAGTGGATCTAATGGCATCCCGGCACAACAACAAGGTCCCGGTTTACGTGGCTCAATCCCACGATCCTCAGGCCTTGGCGGCGGACGCGCTGGTTCAGGATTGGTCCCAGTTCCGTCTGGCCTACGTCTTTCCCCCTCTAGCTCTCTTGCCCAGAGTCCTGCGCAAGATCAGAATGGAGGGCCGTCGGGTCATAATCATTGCTCCAGACTGGCCCAGGCGAGCTTGGTACCCAGACCTGCTCCGTCTGTCCGTAGAGGTGCCGTGGCATCTCCCGGACCGCCCAGACCTTCTCTCACAAGGTCCGTTTTTCCGCCAGAATTCTGCGGCTCTCAGATTGACGGCGTGGCTCTTGAGTCCTGGATCCTGACGGCTTCAGGCATTCCTTCCGAGGTCATCTCCACTATGACTCAGGCTCGGAAGTCTTCCTCGGCCAGGATTTACCACAGGACTTGGAGAATTTTCCTGTCCTGGTGTCGCTCTTCCGGCCATGCTCCTTGGCCGTTTTCCTTGCCGACCATCCTGTCCTTTCTACAGTCCGGTCTGCAGCTAGGACTATCCCTCAATTCCCTCAAGGGACAGGTCTCGGCTCTGTCAGTGTTGTTCCAGCGGCGTATCGCCCGACTGGCCCAGGTGCGCACCTTCATGCAGGGCGCATCTCACATCATTCCGCCTTACCGGCGGCCTCTGGATCCCTGGGACCTTAATCTGGTCCTCACGGCCTTACAGAAACCCCCCTTTGAGCCTCTTAGGGAGGTTTCTTTGTTTCGACTTTCACAGAAAGTGGTCTTTCTGGTGGCCATAACTTCTCTCAGGAGAGTCTCTGATTTGGCTGCGCTCTCTTCGGAGTCACCCTTTTTGGTTTTTTCACCAAGACAAGGTGGTTCTCCGTCCGACTCCGGACTTTCTCCCTAAGGTGGTGTCTCCTTTCCACCTTAACCAGGACATTTCATTGCCTTCCCTTTGTCCGGCCCCTGTGCATCGCTTTGAGAAAGCGTTGCATACTTTAGATTTGGTGCGGGCGCTCCGGATCTATGTGTCACGCACCGCTGCTCTTAGGCGGTGCACCTCTCTTTTTGTGCTGACCACAGGTCAGCGCAAGGGTCTCTCGGCTTCTAAACCGACCCTAGCTCGTTGGATTAGGTCGGCCATATCCGATGCCTACCAATGTTCTCAGGTGCCTCCCCCGCCGGGGATTAAGGCGCACTCGACCAGAGCTGTCGGTGCCTCTTGGGCTTTCAGGCACCAGGCTACGGCTCAGCAGGTCTGTCAGGCTGCCACTTGGTCTAGTCTGCACACCTTTTCGAAGCACTACCAAGTGCAGGCTCATGCTTCGGCAGATGCGAGCTTGGGCAGACGCATCCTTCAGGCGGCTGTCGCCCATTTGTGAAGTTAGGTTTTGCCTACTTCTCAGTTTTCTGTTTATTTTTCACCCATGGACTGCTTTGAGACGTCCCATGGTCTGGGTCTCCCATAAGGAACGATGAAGAAAAAGAGAATTTTGTTTACTTACCGTAAATTCTTTTTCTTATAGTTCCGACATGGGAGACCCAGCACCCTCCCTGTTGCCTGTTGGCAGTTCTTGTTCCGTGTGTTTTCACCGGCTGTTGTTGTAGACAGAAGTTCCGGTTATTCCGGGTTTTACTCTATCTCTACTTGTGGGTGGATGTCCTCCTTCAGCTTTTGCACTAAACTGGCTAGATGTGGTCATCCAGGGGGTGTATATGCTCGGAGGGAGGAGCTACACTTTTTAGTGTAGTACTTTGTGTGTCCTCCGGAGGCAGAAGCTATACACCCATGGTCTGGGTCTCCCATGTCGGAACTATAAGAAAAAGAATTTACGGTAAGTAAACAAAATTCTCTTTTTCACGGTTTTGCAGAAACCCCCCTTTGAGCCTCTTAGGGAGGTTTCCTTGTATCGTCTTTCACAGAAAGTGGCCTTTCTGGTGGCCATAACTTGCCTCAGAAGAGTCTCTGATTTGGCTGCGCTCTCTTCGGAGTCACCTTTTTTGGTTTTTCATCAAGGTGGTTCTCCGTCCGACTCCGGACTTTCTTCCTAAGGTGGTCTCTCCTTTCCACCTTAACCAGGACATTACCCTACCTTCCTTTTGTCCGGCTCCTGTTCATCGCTTTGAAAAAGCGCTGCATACTCTGGATCTGGTGCGTGCTCTCCGGATCTATGTGTCTCGCACCGCTGCACTTAGGCGGTGCGCTTCTCTTTTTGTGCTGACCACAGGTCGGCGCAAGGGCCTCTCTGCTTCTAAGCCGACCTTGGCCCGTTGGATTAGATCGACCATTTCGGACGCCTACCAGAGTACTCAGGTACCTCCCCCGCCGGGGATCAAGGCACATTCGACCAGAGCTGTCGGTGCCTCTTGGGCTTTTAGGCACCAGGCTACGGCTCAACAAGTTTGTCAGGCTGCCACTTGGACTAGCCTGCATACCTTGTCGAAGCACTACCAAGTGCATGCTCATGCTTCGGCAGATGCGAGCTTGGGCAGACGCATCCTTCAGGCGGCTGTCGCCCATTTGTGAAGTTAGGTTCTGCCTACTTCTTAGTTTATACTGTTTCTTTCCCACCCAGGGACAGCTTTGGAACGTCCCATGGTCTGGGTCTCCCAAAGGAACGATAAAGAAAAACAAAATTTTGTTTACTTACCGTAAATTATTTTTCTTATAGTTCCGTATTGGGAGACCCAGCACCCTCCCTGTTGCCTGTTGGCAATTTTCTTGTTCCGCGTGTTCTCACCGGCTGTTGTCATGGACAGAGTCTCCGGTTGTTCCGGCTCTTGCTCTGTTCTACTTGTGGGTGGCTATTCTCCTTCAGCTTTTGCACTAAACTGGCTGGATCTGCTCACCAGGGGGTGTATAAGCTCAGAGGGAGGAGCTACACTTTTAAGTGTAGTACTTTGTGTGTCCTCCGGAGGCAGAAGCTAAACACCCAATGTCTGGGTCTCCCAATACGGAACTATAAGAAAAAGAATTTACGGTAAGTAAACAAAATTCTCTTTTTTTGTGACCACAAAAATGCATCGTTTTTGCCGCGTTTTGGGTCACTGCGTTTTGCTGCGTTTTTCTAATGTATTGCATGGGTGGGAAAACACAAAAAAATTGACTTTTTTTTTTTATTTTCAACTCAAAAACGCAGCTAGAAAAAAAGCACAGGAAAAATGGAAAACTGATACTTTGCTGGGGAAGGAAAGTCACGCAGTTTTTAGGCCAAAAATGCACCCCAAAAACGCTGCGAAAAATGCACTGTGCGCACATAGCCTAAGGGGTACTTTGCACACTTCGACATCGCAGGTGCGATGTCGGTGGGGTCAAATCGAAAGTGACGCACATCCAGCGTCGCTGTCGACATCGGAGTATGTGAAGCATTTTTATGTTTAATCTTTCTTTGTTAAAGTAAACGAGAATATACAGGAAGAAAAAAAAAAAGAAGATTCAAATACGTGATTACTTCATGTCAACTTACAGAGAAGAGTATAATTCCCATCCTAACTAACACCCCTTCTCTTACTAACTATCATAAGGCACGCATATGACATGTAACCACCTTTTATAATACAGACAATCTCCTTCCAATTGAGAACTACACCTCAAACAAAGTGAGGCTATTGCCGAAAACAAAAAAGAAAAGGAAAAAATTTGAAGATTTAACGAGAACCAGAGAGAAAGGAAAGTAGCAAGGGGGAAAGATAAGAAAAAGGAGAGAAGGAAAAGGGGGAGAGAAGAGCAGCGGAAAGAGAGGGAGGGAAGGCATGGTAGGGATTACTTCCCCAGTACTCGGGCCGCTACATTGGATTAACGTAACACGCGTCATGCGTTACCAATGAGGTTCTGAAATGGTAGAGAATCAAGAGCCAGGGTCCAGGGGGTCCAGATCCTAAGAAATTTATCCACTGAGTCATTGGTTTCTGCCGTTAGGGACTCCATCCTGTGGACGATGGCCATCTCCGCAAACCACTCCCTCACAGATGGCACCCCAGTCGATCTCCAGTATCTCTGGATCACCATGCGTGCCGCCGTAAGACAGTATCTCATGAGGCCCGCTTTCTGTGATTTAAGCGATCCCGGGAGAATTGAAAGCAGCACCATCTGAGGGGAACCCACCAACTGCTCTCCGCAAATCACAGCGTATGCGTTGAACACGGACCTCCAGAAAGCTTGTATCAATGGGCAGTCCCATCAGATATGCAGCATTGTCCCCCTTCCCCTTCCGCACCTCCAGCAGCTATCTGAGACCCCAGGAAATATTGCGTGTAGAGTATCCGGGCACCTGTACCAACGGGTCAGAATCTTATAATTTTTTTCCTGTGCTGCACAGGCGATGGAAAATATATGAGTGAGGATAAAGGACTTTTTCCAGTCCCCCTCAGGAATGAAAGTCCCCAAATCTCTATTCCACTTCTCGATATATTTAAGGTCTCCCATGTCCGCCTCTGTAATCAGTAAGGAGTAAACCAGAGACAAGAGATGCCCGGGAGAATCCTCCCGCAAAAACAATTGTTAAAATTTTGTGGGCTGAGCCGCAAAAAGCCCAAGTCTGTTGTCAACCATCAAGAAGGACCTAAGTTGAAGGTATTCCAGCCAAGCCGTTGGATGCCGTGAAGCATTTTTAATACGATTAACGAGCGCAAAAGTGTCGCAATCGTATGATCTGTGTAGCGTCGGTCATTTCCATAATTTCGGAAGGACCGATGTTACGATGTTGTTCCTCGTTCCTGCAGCAGCACACATCGCTGTGTATGAAGCCGCAGGAGCGAGGAACATCACCTTACCTGCCTCCCGGCTGCAATGAGGAAGGAAGCAGGTGGGCGGGATGTTCACGTCCTGCTCATCTCCGCCCCCCTGCTTCTATTGGCCGCCTGCCCCGTGCGACGCCGCTCGACCCGTCCCCTTAAGAAGGAGGCGGGTCGCCGGCCAGAGCGACGTCGCAGGGCAGGTAAGTGCATGTGAAGCTGCCGTAGCGATAATGTTCGCTACGGCAGCTATCACAAGATATCGCAGCTGCGACGAGGGCGGGGACTATCGTGCTCGGCATCGCTACCATCGGCTTGCGATGTCGTAGTGTGCAAAGTACCCCTAAGACTCACCTTTCCTCCCAAGGGGCTGCGGGCGGTGAGGGCTTCAAATAATGGCGCCCGGAGTCGGCACGTGCATAAATGGAGCTCTCTGCTCAAGATCTCAACTGTGAATGAGCCGCCTCTGGCCCATTGATCTCCCAGCAGCAGACTTTAGGAAATTGATTCCCGGAGGTGGCACGTGTGCAGATGAGATCTTGAGCTCCAACTTCGGGCGCCATTTCTTTGAAGCCCTCAGCGCCCGCAGCACCAGCACAGTCGCCCCAATCCCAGCAGCACCAGCACAGCCACCACTGCCGACAGTTTCTGGGACACCCACCGCATCGTCCGCAGCAGCGTCCTGCTCCACCACCGCCCCTACCTCTTGTGACCCCGCTCCACCACCAGTGCCGGTCCCATCCGGTAAGACACCGATGGATTATAAGACAGAAGCTTTTTTTTTTTTTTTTTCTCAATTTGGGGTGCGTCTTATAATCCAGTGCGTCTTATAAACCGGAAAATACGGTATGTCAGATAGCGGTAATGTTTGTCTTTCTTTTTTTAATAATTGTGCAGAATGTCATCTTGGTTTTTTGTTTTCTTTTTTTTTTTGTTTTTTTTATCATTATTATTATTATTATTGCAGTATATGAAAACGATGACCAGTTACTGTGGAATCCAGATTTTGTAGTAGAGGAAAGAGTGACTGATTTTCTAAATGAAGCCTCAAGGAGGACCGGGGAGGAGAAAGGCCTGGACGCCATTCCTGAAGGAGCACATATTAAGGACAATGAACAGGTTTTTATCGTTTTTTTTTTTTTTTCTTTCATCTTTTATATGGTGTGTTCAATTAGCTGACATCTAACGTCCTAAAGTTGTCACAGCAAAATATGTAAATATCTTGTAAAAGATATCATCATGTAAAAGAAATCATCGCTACCATGCAGACTACATTGATATGTGCGCAGGAAAAAAAAATCCATAAAAAGTGTTTATACTAGATATACAGTACCTGTCAAAAGTTTGGACACACCTGACCGTGTAGTAATTTCCATGTTCTTATTGAAATGGGCACATTGTAGATTCAGACTAAAGGCAGCAAAACCACAAAAGGTCAACTATGGAATCAATGGGTAAGAAACATGTGAAACATACCAGAATATAAATCTTAGGGTATGTGCACACACTGCAGATTTGGTGCAGAAAATTTCTGCATGAAATCTGCACCTTCTGGCTGAAAAGCTCACCAAAAAATGCAGTGAAAAACACATGCGTTTTTGGTGCTTTTTTTTTTTTTAATGAAGTCAATGGGGGTTCTAAAAAAAAAACAAAACACTCCAACAATTGACATGTTGCAGATTGTTTCTGTAACAAAATCTGCACCAACTCTGCAAGGAAAAGAAAGCAACATGGGCACAGCACTTCAGAAATCTCATAGACTTTGCTGGCTTCAGGATAGATATCCAGATTTGTCAAAAAAATGCATAAAAAATAAAGAGCAGCGTGTGCACATAGTCTTAGATTCCTGATTTACTGCACCTCTATTACTCTGATGAAAGTCTTTTACACATGAACAGATGTGTCCAAACTTTGATCGTTACTGAATGTATGCATACATATACAGTATACAGGGCTGTGGGAAAAATGCTGCAGATTAGGAATTCTTTCAAAAATAGAAGTGTTAATAGTTTGTATTTGTCAATTAATAAAATGCAAAAATCGCTTTTCATTGTGGATATCAGGCCTCTGTGGATCATCACCTCCAGGACTCCTCTTTCCTAATTGGCTGGATGTTGGGGGTCATTGTCTGGCTGCAGAATACATTTGGAACTAATCAGATGACTCCTGATGGTATCACATGATGTTTTCTCTGACGCCTCATTGGGGGACACAGGACCATGGGTGTTATGCTGCTTATCCATAGGAGGACACTAAGTAGATGCAAAGATGTTAGCTCCTCCCCTGCAGTATACACCCCCTGGCGCAGCCAGGCTACTTCAGTTTTAGCTTAGTGTCTGTAGGAGGCACATCTCTGCAGACTACTGCAGCAAGAATTTTTTGTTTTTAGAGGGCGACGGTTTCCTTCGGGGACCGATTTCCCAAAACCATCAACAGGCGGGAACGCGGAGTGTCACCTCCCCGTACCCCCTCCTGCGACGCTGGATCCTCGGCTGTTACTCACTGGATGACGGTCTTCACAGGCACCGATTTTCCAGAGCCCAGAACAGATGAAAACTTCCTCAGTCCCTCTTGCAGGCTCTGAGTTGATACACGCTCTGCACCAGCGTGACCAGGCAGCAGACTGCCATCTCCACAGGGGCTGAGGTGAGATCCTTCCGATTTCCCAGAGCAGATGAAAAACGTCCTCAGTCCCTCTGGCAGGCTCTCAATTGATACACGCTCTGTAACCGGGCACAGCAGGTGTCAGAATCTCCACACTGGCTCCCTGACAGGAATTGGAGAAAAGGTCAGATCCTCCCTGACTGTATTCACATGGGCTGATTGCAGACTCCTGCATAGCATTCCACCTGTGGCGGGGGGAGGCGGAGAGCCCCCAGGACTCCGTGCACCCGCAGCTGCGGTACACTTAGAGTTTTTTTCTGTCCACCATTGCTGTGCAGGGCTGGAGGGGGGAAGGGGGAGTCCCTTCCCACCATTTTTTTTTTGTTTATTATATTTTCTCATGCCTTCTTGTCAGAGCCAAGCCCCGCCCCCTCCGACACACGATAAGCCACGCCCCCTCACGAGAGCGCGCGTACCTCTCCTCACACATGAGCTCTGCAGAGCATTGCTCCCATTTGCTGTGATCACAGCCTGTGGGTGTCTCTCAGAGCTGGCTTCCTCCTTCCCACAGGAACTGGGACACAGGAGCAGGCAGGGGGGAGGGGCCATCAGGTTCTGGGTGAGTTATATCCTCACTTGCACATTAGCTCTGCAGAGCATTGCTCCCTCATTACAATCAGAGTTTGTGGCTCATCAGCCAGGGGCTGCAGTCACATGTTTTATGCCCTGCACAACTACAGCAACAACTATAAGACTTTTAATGTATCCTGCCATGCTGAGCTACTAGGGGATGATAGCACCTCTTCCTTCTGTGAGTCCGGTGCCCCTGTAGCTCTTCCCCACCTCCCACACCCCGCCACCACTGCAGCAACCGCTGCCAGCCCAGAGCCTACGGCTCCCAGTCCCCCGGAATGGGCACAGTTCCCAGAACCTGGTGCTGGCTATGCAACATCGTCCTCACTCCTCAGTGCCCGTGGACAGAACACAGCCTGATGACGCCTCTATAGAGGGTCCTTCTGATAAGAATCAGCCCTCTGCTTCACCGGTTGCAGATCAGAAAAAGGGCATGACCCCCATGGTTCTCCCTCTGGGGTACACAGATAGGGTTCTCCCACATGTTCCACGGTCTCTGAGGAGCCGGAGGAAGGGGAATGATGTTTGTACCAGGATGATTCCTTGATTTCAACCTCCCCGAGCGATTAAGCTGCGATGGACTCCCTTATTGCAGCAATCAACCAAAACTCTGCATGGGGAAGATCTCCCATCCACTACTACTGACCCTGCGGTCTCCTTTAAAAGGGTGAAGAAACCTCAAAAAAAAAAAGTAAAGTTTTTTGATGCCGCTTCGGTATCCATAAACTCATGGATTCCCGGTACCCCTTTGGCTTAGCTGTCTCTAAGGGCTGGGCCGATCTGGCCTTGGTGGACCCTCACCCGACTTCCGCCTGCCTGAAGGACCCTCCTGTCTTTTACTTGATGGATCCTCCTTCAAGGACCCGACAGACAAGTGGAGCAGCTCGATCGCTCCGCCTTGAGGCTGCGGGTCCCTCTCCCCTTCCGTGTGGGTCGCACAGGCGCCAGGACTACCAGTTTCCCTCAGACCCTCACAGATGTAACAGTTCACATTGCTGCGGCGCCAGAGTACCTCATGCAGGCCTCCTTCGACGCTGCTACCTGCGCAGTTATTGCCGCCCCATATACCATAGCCATTCGTAAGGCCCTCTGGTTCCGATAATGGAGAGCGGACTCTGTCTCTAAGAGACCTCTCACAGTACTCCTTTCCAGACCGATGGTTTGCCGATTGTCTGGACAGGCTCTTTTTTTTGTCTGACGCCACGGGAGGAAAAGTGAATCTGCCTCCCCCAACTCTGGCCCAGGATGTTTTTTACTAGACACGCAGGGCCCGACCTTCTCAGCCCTCCCCGAGTCCACCTCGTCCTGGCAGTCTAGACAAAGACCGAGGAGTCTCGTCCTCCTCCATCTGGGCTGCCGCCTCAGACCACAAATGAGTGCGATACCTTGTGTCTTCTGGTTACCACATTGAATTCCGGACCCAATCCCCTGGTCAGTCTTTTCTCTCAAACCCCCACTCCCCCCCCAAAGGCTCCAAAACACCGTGAGGCCTTCTACTCAGCGATCCACTCCCTCCAAACGGCGGGGGTGATGGTACCTGTTCCGGACGGCGAGAGGTTCAAGGCCTTCTATTCCAACCTCTCGTGGTCCCCAAAAAAAGGACGGGTCAGTTCGACCCATCCTGGACCTCTAACACCTGAGAAAACATGTGCATGTAAGGAGATTCAGAATGGAATTCCTAGGGTCCATTTTTACCTTTATGGTTGAAGGAGAATTCCTTGCCTCCCTACTAGCTATCAGGGACGCGTACCTGCACATACCCATCGCTCCAGCTCACCGAAAGTTCCTCCGCTTCGCTGTTCAGGTCTTCTTTTTTTTTTTTTCATTTGTGGCTCTACCCTTGGCTCTGCCACAGCACCAAGGGTCTTAACAAAGGTCATGGCGGCCGCCATGAGTGCCCTTCACGCCAGGAGAGTTGCTGTTCTGCCTTGCTTGGATGACCTCCTCATCAAGGTCTCAACCAGCGTGCAGATCTCTGTGGGCACCCTATCCCGCTTAGGGCAGCTTCTGACTCCAGTGAAATCATCCCCGGTCCCGTCAAAATCCGTCACCTGCCTGGGCATGTCCCTGGACACCCTTTGGGGCTTGATATTTCTCCCTCAAGACAAGGCCACCGCTCTACAACAAGCGGTACACTGCCTTCTACATAATCCTCTCCCTCCATACGATTCAGTATGAGAGTGCTAGGTAGGATAGCAGCGGCTATAGAGGCAGTGGTGCTCACTTAGCCACACCACTGCCCACTGCAGCTTGCGCTTCTAGCTGCCTGGGACAAGAGCCCCTTTTCCTTGGACGAACTTTTCACCTGACACCTTCAGTCAGGTATGCGCTTTGCTGGTGGCTTCAGTCCTCTTCCATATCGAGAGGGAGCTTTTCTCCCCCAAGTGGACTGGCTACTCCTGACCACGGACGCCAGCCTCTTAGTCTGGGGAGCAGCGTACTGGCTCCACACTGCTTGGGGACGTTGGACGCCCCAGGAGTCTTCCCTTCCCAGAAATCATCCTGAAAATCAGCGCGATCTTTCTCGCACTCAGGTCATTCCCCCCTTCTGCTAGCAGGTCGTTTGATTCGGGTCCAATTGGACAATGCAACAGCTGTGGCCTAGGTCAATCGGCAGGGAGGTACCAGCAGCAAGACAGCTTATCTCAAGGTCCTCAGGATCCTCACCTGGGCCGAATCGACGGGGGTCTGTGTTTTCAGCGTTATACATACCGGGAGTAGAGAACTGGGCGGCGGACCTTCTAAGTCGCCAAGGCCTGGCCGCCGGAGAGTGGTTTCTCCACCAAGAAGTGTTTCCACACATCTGCACTCGCTGGGGTACACCAGACGTGGCTCTAATGGCCTCATGGTTCCCGAGATACTGGAGATCGACTGGGGTGCCATCTGTGAGGGAGTGGTTTGCGGAGATGGCCATCATCCACAGGATGGAGACCCTAACGGCAGAAACCAATGACTCAGTGGATAAATGTCTTAGGATCAGAACCCCCTGGACCCTGGCTCTTGATTCTCTACCATTTCAGAACCTTATTGGTAACGCATGGCGCGTGTTATGTTAGTCCAATGTAGCGGCCCGAGTACTGGGGAAGTAATCCCTACCATGTCTTCCCTCCCTCTCTTTCTGTTGCTCTTCTCTCCCCCTTTTCCTTCTCTCCTTTTTCTTATCTTTCCCCCTTGCTACTTTCCTTTCTCTCTGGTTCTCGTTAAATCTTCAAAATTTTTCCTTTTCTTTTGTTTTTGGCAGTAGCCTCACTTTGTTTGAAGTGTAGTTCTCAATTGGAAGGAGATTGTCTGTATTATAAAAGGTGGTTACATGTCATATGCGTGCCTTATGGTAGTTAGTAAGAGAAGGGGTGTTAGTTAGGATGTGGTTTATACTCTTCTCTGTAAGTTGACATGAAGTAATCACGTATTTGAATCTTTTTTTTTTTTTTTTTTTCTTCCTGTAAATTCTCTTGTTTAGGCTGGTTTCACACTACGTTTATTTAACATCCGTCCATAACGTTTTTTTAGCAGAAAAACGGATCCAGTGCAAATGCGTTTTCACTTCAATGCATTTGCAATGGACTCGCGTTAACATGCGTTCACCTGCGTTTGCGTGCGTTATAGTGAGGATCCAGCGACTTGCAGTTTTTTAACATCTTTCAAAAACGCTACTTGTAGCGTTTTTGAGCTGCGTCCAAATACTGCATGTCACCGGATCCTGACTAAACAGCACGCAAACGCAGGTGAACGCTGGCGTGCTGATAGACAGGATCCTGCTTGCTCTACTGAGCATGCACAGAACCAGTCTCGCGTGATCTGTCTCTCCTCCTCCCTCCCTCACCCTCTCTCTCTCTCTATCTCTGTCTTTCCCCCTTCCTCCCCTCCCTCTCTCTCCCACCTGAGAGCTGCGGACACTCGTAACCAAGGTAAATATCGGGTAACCACTTCTCTTAGTTACCCGATGTTTACGTTGGTTACGTGTGCAGGCAGCCGGCTCCTAGCAGCTGCAGACACTCGTAACCAAGATAAATATCGGGTATCCAAGCCCGATGTTTACCTTGGTTACCAGCGTCTGCAGCTGTCAGAAGCCGGCTCCCAGTCTAGTTCCCCTCACTCCCGATCACATGACTCCAATGCCCGCCCCTAAACATCCAGTGACAGGATCCTGCAAAATAACAGATGCGTTTGCATGCGTTTTTTGCTGTAAAAGCAGGATCCGCTTTTGCAGCAAAAAAACGTTCCTGACGCATGTTAAATAAACGTAGTGTGAAACCAGCCTTACTTTAATAAAGAAAGATTAAACATAATGGCCTCATGGTTGAGCGCAAAGGTACCCGCGTTCTTAGCCAGGTCACGTGATCCACAGTCCATCGGCGCGAATGCTCTAGTCTCCTGAAGTCGCTTCCGTTTACCTTACATGTTTTTCACCTCTGCCCCTGCTGCCGTGAGTAATCAGGAAGATCAAGGCAGAAGGAGTCCCGGTGATACTAATAACACCGGACTAGCCCAGGTGGGCCTGGTATGCCGAATTAGTACAATTGCTCATGGCACCTCGTAAGCATCCCAGACCTGCTGACCCAAGGGCCCATTTCCCATCAGAACTCCAGAGCCCTGAAGCTAACGGCCTGGCCATTGAGACCTGGACTTTAACAAGAGCGAGATTCTCTCCCGCGGTCATCTCCACCATGTACAGTGCCCGAAAGCCAGCCTTCATCCCGTATTTACCATCGTACGTGGAAAACTTTACTTTCCCAGTGCAGGGAATCTAATCTCCAACCTATGCCTCTGGTGATCCCCAGAATTCTTGATTTATTTTTTTTTGCAGTCAGGGTGCAAAAGGGGTTGGCCCTCAGCTCCCTTAAGGGGCAGGTTTCATCTCTCTCAATATTCTATCAATACCGCCTAGCTTGCAATTCGCAAGTCAAGACTTTCCTCAAGGGCGTTTCCCATCTAGTTCCCCCATACAAACGGTCGCTGGACCCATGGGACCTCAATCTCGTTTTGGACGGTATCCAGAGGTCCCCCTTTGAACCTCTTAAGGAATCTTCTCTTGCTCTTCTCTCCTGGAAGGTAACATTCTTAGTGGCGATTACGTTCAACAGACAAGTTTCGGAACTGGCAGCACTTTCTTGCCGCGAACCCTTTCTGATCTTTCATCAGGACAAGGTGGTTCTACACCTCCTTCCGGATTTGCTTCTGAAGGTTACTTCCCCATTTCATATGAACAAGGACATTGTTCTGCCTTCCTTTTGTCCACATCCAGTCCATAAGGTGGAAAGGTTCCTATATTCGCTAGACCTTGTGAGGGCTCTCAGATATTACGTACCCAGGACAGCCCCTTTAGAAACATGGACTCCTTGTTCGTCATTCCTGAAAGGCCTAAGAAAGGAGAGGCAGCTTCATAGGCAACGCTGGGTCGCTGGATTCGCTCTGCGATCCAGGAGGTTTACCACTTGCAACTCAAGCCCATTCCTAGTGGGCTGCGGACTCATTTCACGCGAGCAGTTGGCGCCTCTTGGGCCATTAGGCATCAGGCTTCAGTGGAACGGGGGTGTAAGGCTGCGACCTGGTCTTGCCTACATACTGTTTCAAAGCATTACCGAGTCCATACCCAGGCTTCGGCAGAGGCAAACCTAGGTAGGAAAATTCTGCAAACGATAGTGGAGCACCTATCTGGGACTGGTTCCTAGTCCTTGGGTTGCGTTGTTTGTTTACCCACCCAGGGACTGCTTTAGGACGTCCCATGGTCCTGTGTCCCCCAATGAGGCGTCAGAGAAAAATGGATTTTTGTTTACTCACCGTAAAATCGTTTTCTCTTAGCAATCATTGGGGGACACAGCAGCCTCCCTATTGCCCTGTTGGGCCTTAGCTTTTTTCTCTCTCAGTACTTTTTTGTTATGAGTATTCACTCATGTTTTTTGTTACTTGTTCTCCTACTGCTTGTGTACTAAAACTGAAGTAGCTGGGCCAGGGGGTGTATACTGCAGGGGAGGAGTTAACATCTTTGCATCTACTTAGTGTCCTCCTATGGATAGGCAGCATAACACCCATGGTCCTGTGTCCCCCAATGATGGCTAAGAGAAAACGATTTTACGGTGAGTACACAAAAATCCGTTTTTCTTTATTGTTCCTTTGGGAGACCCAGACCATGGGTGTTTAGCTTCTGCCTCCGGAGGACACACAAAGTACTACACTTAAAAGTGTAGCTCCTCCCTCTGAGCTTTTACACCCCCTGGTAGCCAGTCCTAGCCAGTTTATTGCTTTGTGTCAGGAGGCATACATCCACACATGCATTCTCATCTGATTTGTTTGACTTTTGGAAAGAGTTTGAAGAAAAGCGGGTCCATGTCTGGACTCCCGACATGTCCCTTCTCACCCCACTGTGTCGGCGGTGTTGTTAAGGTTGATTTATAAGGCTGCAGCCTTACATGCCGCGCTCCTTCACCATCCCTTCTGGGCTCTGGCTTGAAGTGGGAGCCAGCACGGTCTCCATGCCTGGCAGGAGTCCGGTCTCCATCCACAGCCCCTTGAGGATTCTGCTGGACCGGAGCACTCATCCCCAGGGACATGGCCCTACGTCTCAGCAGCTAAGTACCTGAGACGTTTATGTTGGGGGTCCCGGTTCTTTATTGTAAGGGGAGAGTATGCTGTATATGATTGTTTTAACTTTTCCGGCGGGTTCTCTAGCTTTTGCCTGAGAACCGCGCCGATGGTGCCTGCTTGTCGGCCTCGCCGCTTAAATTTAGGCCCCGGCTTCGCCGGAGGCCTAGTTTCATTTTCCTGCCCTCTCATGTCACTCATGCAGAGGGACAAGTTCGGCTCCTCCCGGCGGCCGTTCTACACAGGGGAGGGACACTCCCCACTGCTGGGGCGTCCCTCCTTCCCTGCAGGTCTCTATAGCCCTCCAGTTCCCGCTCTTTTATAGGAACGCCCCCTAGTCATTTCTCAGGCAGAGTTCACTCTGCTCTGAGACATCCTGCATTCTGCATCTTTGCTGAGGTGCTGCGACTGGGGGACCGGGCTTCGGGATCTGGAGGGCACACAACACCGCGCTCAGCGGTCTGGTAAGCCACAGCCGGTCTCCGGTTGTGGACCTCTGTATATTCTCCCTGGGGTTCATTCTCTGCAAAGCCCCCACTCCAGCAGCATGTCTCACACAAGGAGCAAGGCTCCAAAGCTTTATTCTGCATGCACTGCATGTAAGCTCCTGCTGCCTGAGCCGAGCATTTATCCACACTGTGATGGTTGCTCTAACTTGGCGGTGCCACAGCCTGGAGTCTCACCCTCAGTGGTCTCTCAGGCTGCTGCTGCACCTGTGATTGAACCCCCGGCCTGGGTAGAGTCCTTTTCTAGGTCCATATCCCAGTCATTTGCTGAGTCCATCGGACTTTTATCCAGGACTTTGATGAATATGCATCAGCCTCCCTCACAGGGTGCCTCTAATACTCTTGACAGAGGACTCCTATCCTCTGACCTCCGTCCATCGGAGCTCACGGAGGATTCATCATCTGATCCCAGACCCCGTCCTTCTAAGAGAAGGCGCAGGGTTTCCTCCCCCTCCCCATCCCACGGCTCTGTCTCAAGAGCTGACTCTCAAGATGAGGAGGATGCCCTCACTGGGGGCTCGGAGGCTATGTATCCCATCGATTTCTCTGAGGGTGACTCAGATCTTAGTGATTTGATTGCTTCTATTAATTCTGTGCTGGATCTCAATCCGCCAGTATCAGAGGAGCAACCCTCTCTGGCAGAAAAGCACCAGTTTACCTCGCCTAAGAGAGTAAAGAGTGTGTTCTTTAACCACTCCAGTTTTCAGACCGCTGTGACCAAACCCAGGGCCTGCCCTGACAAACGCCGTCCAAAGCGTGGTTCTGATGACCGGTTTCCATTTCCACCTGAGGTGGTCAAGGAGTGGTCTCACTCCCCAAAGGTAGACCCTCCGGTGTCTAGGCTATCAGCCCGGACCGTTGTGTCGGTGGCTGACGGCACCTCACTTAAGGATTCCACTGACCGTCAGATTGACCTTCTGGCCAAATCTGTGTATGAAGCTGCGGGGGCCGCGTTTTCCCCGACTTTTGCAGCAGTGTGGGCCCTCAAAGCCATCTCTGCTTCTCTAGAGGAGATGCATTCCCTCTCCAAGGAATCTATGCCTGAGATGGTTACCTTAACTGCTCAGGCTTTAGCTTTTTCACAGGATTTTGTGGCTTCGAGAGTGGAAGGCAGATGCTTCTTCCAAGAAGTTTCTTGCTGGGCTCCCTTTTGCTGGTTCATGGCTGTTTGGTGAACAGCTGGATGAAATCATTAAAGAAGCTACTGGCGGGAAGAGTACTTCCATGCCACAAACCAAGACCAGGAAACCCGCCCAGGGTAGGAATCAATCGAGGTTTCGTTCCTTTCGTTCCTCCAACTGGTCATCCTCTAAGCCTTCCGCCTCGTCCGCTAACTCAGCCAAGGATCAGAAATCCAACTGGCGCCCAAAAGCGCGTCCGCAGAAGACCGCAGGAGATTCTGCCACTAAGGCAGCTTCCTCATGGCTCTCGGCCCGCTCCAGCCACGTCCTTAGTCGGTGGCAGGCTCTCCCACTTTGGCGACGCTTGGTTAAAGCAAGTCTCCGATCAGTGGGTGAGAGACATCATATCTCACGGCTACAGGATAGAATTCTCTTCCAGCCCTCCAAACAGATTTTTTTCTCTCAACTCCCCCTGCTCCAAGGCCGCCGCCTTCTCGCAGGCCGTGGCGTCCTTGCAGGCAAACGGAGTGATTGTCCCAGTTCCCGCTCAGGAACGGTTCAGAGGTTTTTACTCAAATCTCTTCCTAGTTCCAAAAAAGGACGGTACCTTCCGGCCCATCCTGGATCTCAAGCTTCTCAACAAGCAGGTCCGGGTGCGGCATTTTCGCATGGAGTCTCTGCGATCAGTCATTGCCTCTATGACCCAAGGGGAGTTCCTGGCGTCCATCGACATCAGAGATGCCTATCTACATGTGCCAATCGCAGTGTCACATCAGCGTTGGTTACGTTTTGCGATAGAAGAGGATCATTTCCAATTCGTGGCTCTCCCCTTCGGGTTAGCCACGGCCCCTCGGGCATTCACCAAGGTCATGGCGGCAGTGATTGCGGTCCTGCACCTCCAGGGGTTAGCAGTGCTTCCTTATCTGGACGACCTTCTGGTCAAGGGTACATGCAGCGCAGACTGTCAGCGGAGTGTTTCGCTCACTCTCGCCACCCTAGCCCAATTCGGGTGGATTGTCAATCTTCCCAAATCCACTCTGACTCCGACCCAGAGTCTCACGTACCTAGGGATGCAGTTCGAGACTTTGCCGGCACTTGTGCAGTTGCCCTTAATCAAACAGCAGTCTCTCCGGCTAGCGGTGCGCTCTCTCCTGAGGCCCCGCCGTTATTCCCTCAGGCACCTGATGCAGGTGCTGGGTCAAATGGTGGCCTCCATGGAGGCGGTTCCCTTTGCCCAGTTCCATCTGCGTCCTCTGCAGCTGGACATTCTCCGCTGTTGGGACAAGCGGCCTTCCTCCTCACAGAGGTTAGTGGCTCTGTCGCCACGGACCAGGAGCTCTCTTCAGTGGTGGCTTCGACCCCTCTCCCTGTCCCAAGGGCGCTCCTTCCTGACTCCGTCCTGGGTGATTCTCACCACGGATGCAAGCCTATCCGGCTGGGGAGCGGTACATTTCCACCACAGAGCACAGGGCTCTTGGACTCCGTCCGAGTCAGCCCTTTCAATCAATGTGCTGGAAACCAGAGCTGTGCTTCTAGCTCTCCTAGCCTTTCACCACCTGTTGGCGGGCAGGCACATTCGAGTCCAGTCAGACAACGCGACAGCGGTTGCCTACATCAATCACCAAGGCGGGACACGCAGCCGCCTGGCAATGTTGGAGGTCCAACGCATTCTTCAATGGGCGGAGGACTCCAAGTCCACCATATCCGCAGTCCACATCCCTGGCGTGGAAAACTGGGAGGCAGATTATCTCAGCCGTCAATCCGTGGACGGTGGCGAGTGGTCCCTGCACCCGGCAGTGTTTCAGTCAATCTGCCGCAAGTGGGGCACTCCGGACGTGGACCTAATGGCATCCCGTCACAACAACAAGGTTCCTGTTTACGTGGCTCGCTCCCACGATCCTCAGGCCTTCGCCGCGGACGCTCTGGTTCAAGACTGGTCCCAGTTTCGTCTGTCCTACGTGTTTCCCCCTCTAGCTCTCTTGCCCAGAGTCCTGCGCAAGATCAGAATGGAGGGCCGTCGAGTCATCCTCATTGCACCGGACTGGCCCAGGCGAGCTTGGTATCCGGACCTGCTCCAACTGTCCGTGGAGATGCCGTGGCATCTTCCGGACCGTCCAGACCTGCTCTCGCAAGGTCCGTTTTTCCGCCCGAATTCTGCGGCACTCAAATTGACGGCGTGGCTCTTGAGTCCTGGATTTTGACGGCTTCTGGTATTCCTCCTGAAGTCATCTCCACTATGACTCGGGCCCGTAAGTCTTCCTCCGTCAAGATCTATCACAGGACTTGGAAAATTTTCCTGCCCTGGTGTCGCTCTTCCGGCCATTCTCCTTGGCCATTCTCGTTGCCGACCCTTCTGTCTTTTTTTTACAGTCCGGTCTGCAGCTAGGACTGTCCCTCAACTCTCTCAAGGGACAAGTCTCAGCTCTATCAGTGCTGTTCCAGCGGCGTCTCGCCCGGCTGGCTCCGGTCCGCACCTTCATGCAAGGTGCGTCTCACATCATTCCGCCTTATCGGCGGCCCTTGGATCCCTGGGACCTTAACTTGGTCCTCACGGTATTGCAGAAACCCCCTTTCGAGCCCCTTAGGGAGGTTTCTTTGTATCGTCTTTCTCAAAAGGTGGCCTTTCTAGTTGCCATAACTTCTCTCAGGAGAGTCTCTGTTTTGGCTGCGCTCTCCTCGGAGTCACCTTTTTTTTTTTTTTTTTTTCACCAAGACAAGGTAGTTCTCCGTCCGACCCCGGACTTTCTTCCTAAGGTGGTCTCTCCCTTCCACCTTAATCAGGATATTTCCTTGCCTTCCTTCTGTCCGGCCCCTGTTCATCGCTTTGAGAAAGCGCTGCATACTCTACATCTGGTGCGTGCTCTCCGGATTTATGTGTCTCGCACCGCTGCGCTTAGGCGGTGCACCTCTCTTTTCTTCAGCGCTCTATTGGGAGACCCAGACGATTGGGGTATAGCTACTGCCTCCGGAGGCCACACAAAGCACTACACTAAAAAGTGCAAGGCCCCTCCCCTTCTGGCTATACCCCCCCCGTGGTATCACGGGTTCTCCAGTTTTCAAGCTTTGTGCGAAGGAGGTCAGACATCCATGCATAGCTCCACAGATTTTAGTCAGCAGTAGCTGCTGACTATTTCGGATGGAAGAAAAGAGGGCCCATATAGGGCCCCCAGCATGCTCCCTTCTCACCCGTTGATGGTGTTGTAAGGTTGAGGTACCTATTGCTGGTACGGAGGCTGGAGCCCACATGCTGCTTTCCTTCCACATCCCCCTGGGGGGCTCTGAGGAAGTGGGATCCTGCCGGCCTCAAAGCTCTGACGCCGGGCTCCATCCACAGACCCATTTGAACCTGCTGGATACGGAGCTGGAGTACCGTTCAGGGACATGGCCCTGCACCATTCAGGTACTCTGTGTCCCCGTACACACAGGCACAGCACACTCCAGACTTGCTGGGTGTGCTAGTGCGCCGGGGACAGTAAAGGGTTACAGTCACTGCAGCTTTGCTGAGTGACTTTGTGTATTGGGAACTACCGCGCCGGACGCTCCGGGAGCGGCGGCGCGGCTGGGACTTGTAGTTCGCCGGGGACTGGGCGCCGACCGCGCTTTTACGGCGGCGGCGCTTATAAATCCAGTCCCCGGCTTCTGCGGCCTAGTGCCGCTTCGTTCCCGCCCCCTCCCTGTCACTCAGGGAAGGGGACAGACGCTGAGCAATCAGCAGCGCCGAGGGCTGGAGCCTTATTTACATGCTCCAGCCCTCTCACTGCACACTGTCGGACGCCGGATTCCCGCTCTGACTTGGGGCACGCCCACGGCCCGCCCCTCCTCACACGAGCTGGGGAAGACGCCGGCAGCCATTACTGCAGTCTGAGCTCGGACTTTCGGCAACCAGGCAGGACGGTGGCGACCATACACCCGCTTATAGGCGGGCGGTAAGCGGCACACATAGTGCTGACCCCAATATATACTGCAGTGTGTACATGTGTATTTTAACTGCATAGGTCGCTATATGCCCGCTTGGAGAGCGACACATCAGCAGCAGGAAAGCAGGTGTGCTAAGGCACAGGCTTTCTAGGCTGCTTGTATTGCACGTACTGAAGTGTTCATTTGTGTTTATGCTTGTATGCTATACACTGCACTGTACAGTCGCTAGTCTTAGCTATATTCTCCTGGAATGGCTAGACTACAGCAGCAGAAAACCAAGGGTGCTGGGGCACAGGTTTTTTTCTATGCTGCTTGTATTGCATGGGCTGCAGTGTGCATTTGTACTTGTGCTTGTATGCTATACATTGCACTGTATGGTCACTCTTCTGGGCTATATTCCCCTAGATGACTAGTCTACAGCAGCAGAAGAGCAGAGGTGCCAGGGCACAGGCTTCTATGCTGCTTGTATTGCTTGTGCTGCAGTGTTCATTTGTACTTTATGCTTGTATGCTATACATTGCACTGTACGGTCACCAATCTTGGCTATATACTTCTAGATGGCTAGTCGGCAGCGGCAAAAAAGCAACACAGATTTTCAGTGCTGTTTTTACTACATGGGATGCTGTTCATGACACCGTCCCATTGTGTGCATGCTCCCCTGTAGCACTTCGTCTGCCGGGGTCTCTAGCACTTCGTCTGCCGGGGTCTCTACTAGTCGTGGCCAAAGAAACCACCTGTCATCCCTGTCCAAGGACAGGGACGGAGTTGCAGTTTCGACAGATATATTGTCATAAGATAGAGACTTGCAGTCCAGACAGGCCATGGGCAATCTTCCTGACCAACCTCATTTGGAACGGGGGGGTCCCAGGAGGACTCTCTGTATGATAAGGCAGCTCTCCAGGACTTTGATCCTGACATCGCTATCAATCCGGATACACCGGATGGTAACGCCATACGGAATGATCCTATAGCGTCCATCAATGGAAGGTTGGATCTTTCTCCCTCAGCTCCCCCAGTGGAGGAGTCAGCTTCACAGCAGGAGAAGTCCCTTTTCAGTATCTCAAACGGATATTGAGTATTTTTCTGGCCACGCTGACTTCAGAGAAGCAGTCCAGAAACACCACGCTTACCAGATAAGCGTCTTCTCCAAACGTTTTTAAGATACACGTTATCCCTTTTCCCCTGACGTGGTCAAGCGCTGGACCCAGGGTCCAAAGGTGGATTCTCCAATCTCCAGGCTTGCGTCTAGAGCCATAGTTGCACTGGAGATGGTGCTTCACTTAAAGATGCCATTCACAGACAGATGGACTCTGGTTGAAATCTGTCTAGGAGGCTATCGGCGTGTCGGTTGCTCCGGCATTCACAGCCGTATAGGCAACCTAACCTTTTCAGCTGTTCTTGCGCAGCTGGCCTTGAGCACATGTACATCTGTACCGCAGAGGCGTCCGTAACTCCGCAATGTCTGCACTGCGACTTACCCTATTAATGCTGTCCTAAAAGTACAGTCGAGGTTTCGGTCCTTCCCAAGCTCGGGCAGGTCCCAATTGTCCTCGTGCAAAAGGGCTACAAAACCTCAGACGGGCTCAGATTCCGGCCGGGCTCAATCACGCCCAAGGAAGGCAGCCGGAGGAACCGCTACCAAGGCGGTCTCCTCATGACTCTCAGCTCTCTCTCTCTCTCCGCATCCGCGGTTGATGGCAGACTCCCCCGCCTTTGGCGACA
This sequence comes from Anomaloglossus baeobatrachus, assembly GCF_048569485.1. Lineage (NCBI taxonomy): Eukaryota > Metazoa > Chordata > Amphibia > Anura > Aromobatidae > Anomaloglossus > Anomaloglossus baeobatrachus. Next base: position 231,026,718 of record NC_134360.1, on the reverse strand, counting down.
TTTAGCTGCCACAGGTCACAGACCGGTGGGTGACGGACATTGTGCTCACGTGCACAGGACAGTGTTCTGTTCTCGTCCTCCGACTCCATTCTTCAGAACGGCCCCACCTCCCCACCGAGCAGATGCCCTGCTGCAGGCGGTGGACGCTCTAAGAGCAGAAGGAGTGGTGATCCCTGTCCCCCCTCAGGAACGAGGGCGAGGGTTTGTACTCCAATCTCTTTGTGGCTCCAAAAAAGGACGGCTCCTTCCGTCCTGTTCTGGACCTAAAACTGCTCAATAAGCATGCGAACGCCAGGCGGTTCCGGATGGAATCCCTCCGATCCGTCATTACCTCAATGTCTCGAGGAGACTTCCTTGCCTCAACAGACATCAAAGATGCCTATCTCCACGTGCCAATTGCTACGGAGCACCAACGTTTTCTACGTTTTGTGATAGGAGACGACCATCTTCAGTTCGTAGCTCTGCCATTCGGTCTGGCGACAGCCCCACGGGTGTTCACCAAGGTCATGGCAGCAGTGGTAGCAGTCTTGCACTCTCAGGGACACCCGGTGATCCCTTACTTGGACGATCTACTCGTCAAAGCACCCTCCCTCGAGGCATGACAACGCAGCCTGAATGTTACGCTGGAGACTCTCCAGACTTTCGGGTGGATCATCAATTTGGCAAGGTCAAATCGGTCACCGACTCAATCACTAACGTATCTCGGCATGGAGTTCACACTCTATCAGCGATAGTGAAGCTTCCGCTGAACAAGCAGCGTTCACTGCAAACAGAGGTGCAGTCTCTCCTTCAAGGCCAGTCGCACCCCTTAAGGCGCCTCATGCACTTCCTAGGGAAGATGGTGGCAGCCATGGAGGCAGTTCCCTTTGCGCAGTTTCATCTGCGCCAACTGCAAGGGGACATTCTCCGCCAATGGGACGGGCAGTCAACCTCCCTGGACAGGAAAGTCTCCCTTTCCCAGACGGCCAAGGACTCTCTGCAATGGTGGCTTATTCCCACCTCATTGTCACAGTGAAGATCCTTCCTACCCCCATCCTGGGCAGTGGTCACGACAGATACGAGTCTGTCAGGGTGGGGAGCAGTTTGTCTCCGCCACAGGGCTCAGGGGACGTGGACTCAGCAGGAGTCCACCCTTCAGATCAATGTTCTGGAAATCGGGGCAGGGTATCTTACCCTACTAGCTTTCCAGCAGTGGCTAGAAAGAGAGCAGATCCGAATCCAGTCGGACAACTCCACAGCGGTGGCATACATCAACCACCAAGGAGGGACGCGCAGTCGGCAAGCCTTCCAGGAAGTCCGGCGAATCCTCATGTGGGTGGAGGACACAGCATCCACCATATCCGCAGTTCACATCCCGGGCGTAGAAAACTGGGAAGCAGACTTCCTCAGTCGCCAGGGTATGGACGCAGGGGAATGGTCCCTTCACCCGGACGTGTTTCAGGAAATCTGTCGCCGCTGGGGGGTGCCGGACGTCGACCTAATGGCGTCTCGGCACAACAACAAGGTCCCGGCATTTATGGCACGATCGCGCGATCACAGAGCTCTGGCGGCAGACGCCTTAGTGCAAGATTGGTCGCAGTTCCGGCTCACATATGTGTTTCCACCTCTGGCACTCTTGCCCAGAGTACTGCGCAAAAAATCAGATCCGATTGCAGCCGCGTCATACTCGTCGCCCCAGACTGGCCGAGGAGATCGTGGTACCCGGATCTGTGGCATCTCACGGTCGGCCGACCGTGGTCACTACCAGGCTGGCCAGACTTACTGTCCCAAGGGCCGTTTTTCCATCGGAATTCTGCGGCCCTGAACCTGACTGTGTGGCCATTGAGTCCTGGATCCTAGCGTCTTCAGGATTATCCCAAGGGGTCGTTGCCACCATGAAACAGGCTAGGAAGTCCACCTCTGCTAAGATCTACCACAGAACGTGGAAGATTTTCTTAACCTGGTGCTCGGCTCAGGGAGTGTCTCCCTGGCCATTTGCATTGCCTACTTTTCTTTCCTTCCTGCAATCGGGGTTAGAAAAGGGCTTGTCGCTCGGCTTCCTTAAGGGGGAAGTCTCGGCACTATCCGTGTTTTTTCAGAAGCGTCTAGCACGTCTTTCTAAGGTGCGCACGTTCCTACAGGGGGTCTGTCATATCGTACCCCCGTACAAGCGGCCGTTAGATCCATGGGATCTCAACAGGGTATTAGTTGCTCTCCAGAAGCCGCCTTTCGAGCCTCTGAAGGAAGTTTCCTTTCTCGCCTGTCACAGAAGGTGGCGTTTCTCGTTGCGATCACATCGCTTCGGCGAGTGTCTGAGCTGGCAGCTCTGTCATCCAAGGCTCCCTTCCTGGTGTTCCACCAGGACAAGGTAGTGCTGCGCCCCATTCCGGAGTTTCTCCCTAAGGTCGTATCCTCATTTCATCTTAATCAGGATATATCCTTGCCTTCCTTTTGTCCTCATCCGGTTCACCGGTATGAAAAGGACTTACGTTTGTTAGATCTGGTGAGAGCACTCAGACTCTACATTTCCCGCACGGCGCCCATGCGCCGTTCCGATGCACTTTTTGTCCTTGTCGCTGGTCCGCGCAAGGGGTTGCAGGCTTCTAAAGCCACCCTGGCTCGATGGATCAAAGAACCAATTCTAGAGGCCTACCGTTCTGCGGGGCTTCCGGTTCCTTCAGGGCTAAAAGCCCACTCAACCAGAGCCGTGGGTGCGTCCTGGGCATTACGACACCAGGCTTCGGCTCAACAAGTGTACCAGGCAGCTACCTGGTCCAGTCTGCACGCTTTCACCAAGCATTATCAGGTGCATACCTATGCTTCGGCGGATGCCAGCTTAGGTAGAAGAGTCCTGCAGGCGGCAGTGACACCCCCGTAGGGGAGGGCTGTTTTGCAGCCCTAACATGAGGTATTTCTTTACCCACCCAGGGACAGCTTTTGGACGTCCCAATCGTCTGGGTCTCCCAATAGAGCGCTGAAGAAGAAGGGAATTTTGTTACTTACCGTAAATTCCTTTTCTTCTAGCTCTTATTGGGAGACCCAGCACCCGCCCTGTTGTCCTTCGGGATGTTTTTGTTGTTTGCGGGTACACATGTTGTTCATGTTGAACGGTTTTTCAGTTCTCCGATGTTACTCGGAGTTAATTTGTTTAAACCAGTTATTGGCTTTCCTCCTTCTTGCTTTGGCACTAAAACTGGAGAACCCGTGATACCACGGGGGGGTATAGCCAGAAGGGGAGGGGCCTTGCACTTTTTAGTGTAGTGCTTTGTGTGGCCTCCGGAGGCAGTAGCTATACCCCAATCGTCTGGGTCTCCCAATAAGAGCTAGAAGAAAAGGAATTTACGGTAAGTAACAAAATTCCCTTCTTTGTGCTCACCACAGGGCGGCACAAGGGTCTCTCTGCTTCTAAGCCGACCTTGGCCCGTTGGATTAGATCGACCATTTCGGACGCCTACCAGAGTACTCAGGTGCCTCCCCCGCCGGGGATCAAAGCACACTCGACCAGAGCTGTCGGTGCCTCTTTGGCTTTTAGGCACCAGGCTACGGCTCAACAAGTCTGTCAGGCTGCCACTTGGACTAGCCTGCATACCTTTTCGAAGCACTACCAAGTGCACGCTCATGCTTCGGCAGATGCGAGCTTGGGCAGACGCATCCTTCAGGCGGCTGTCGCCCACTTGTGAAGTTAGGCTCCGCCTACTTCTTAGTTTTTCTGTTTATTCCCACCCAAGGACAGCTTTGGAACGTCCCATGGTCTGGGTCTCCCAAAGGAACGATAAAGAAAAAGAGAATTTTGTTACTTACCGTAAATTCTTTTTCTTATAGTTCCGTATTGGGAGACCCAGCTCCCTCCCTGTTGCCTGTTGGCAATTTTCTTGTTCCGTGTGTTATCACCGGCTGTCGTCGTGGACAGAGTCTCCGGTTGTTCCGGTTCTTACTCGGTTCTACTTGTGGGTGGCTATTCTCCTTCAGCTTTTGCACTAAACTGGCTAGGACTGGCTACCAGGTGATGTATAAGCTCAGAGGGAGGAGCTACACTTTTAAGTGTTGTACTTTGTGTGTCCTCCGGAGGCAGAAGCTAAACACCCATGGTCTGGGTCTCCCAATACGGAACTATAAGAAAAATAATTTACGGTAAGTAACAAAATTCTCTTTTTTTTTTCAGCATTGAGGACACCATTAATTCTGACCAAATCCTCAACTCCATTTGCAAAAGTGCCGTCGCTGACTCTCCAGGCCCCCTCACTGCTCCGGCAGACCCTCATTATTGTGCCACTTATCAGCTCTACAAGAACAAATTGCTTCTGTTACAGCCAAATATTTCACATTTCATCTCCTCAGTCCAGAGCTCCTGCTGCCTTTTTTCTACACCCCAGTTCCTATGTTATCATGCGGAGTTGAGTCGTTTGGCCCTGATTCCATGTGGAAGGTTTTTGGCAACAATTCTTCCATGAAGACCAGTTCTGGCCAGACTTCTCCGAACAGTAGATGGGTCCCACTGGTCGCTGCAGATCATGAGGTGATAGCACTGTTGGACATCTTCCGATTTTGAAGGCACGTAACATGATGGGTCTCATATGCTGCACTAAATTACCAGGGCTACAGTCCAAAAATGTTGGCAATTTGTGAGTGTCCTCAATGCCGAGAAATATTTATCCATCATGTACTACCATCATGAGGCATCTGATAGGCACCAAATGTATTCTGCAGTCTGACAACGACCCCCAACATCCAGCCAATGTCATTAACAACAAGGAGTCCTGGAGGTGATGATCCACAGAGCCCTGATCTCACATCATCCCGCGTGTCTGGGATCAAAAGGAACTGTACAAACCTCATACACAGATCGGGGGTCAGTTCTCCAAGATGTTTGGTATAACTTCCCTATCAAAAACTGTGCAAAAGACAAGTATAAGTAGACAAATTGATGAAGGAAAAGGGCAGAAACGAAATATTAACTGGATGCAGATTTCTCTTCAATCATTCTACATTTTGTTATTTATTAAAATAAAAATATTAATGTTTATATTTTTGAAGGCATTATATAATATAATGTATGCCAATATAAATATATATATATAATATATTTATATATTTTCCGTATTTTTCGCTTTATAAGACGCACTTTTGTTCCCCCAAATTTTGGGGGAAAGTAGGGGGTGCGTCTTATAAACCGAATATGCGGATTATATACTGCAGGGTCCAGGGGAGATGGGGGCCGCTCTGGAGCAGTGCTGGTGGAGGCTGGTGAAGCTGCGGGAGGGAGCCTTTGATCTCCTGCTCCCGCTCATATAATATGCACAGCCGCTGTCCATCACTGTGGTGCTGAAACTGCACCGCGGCGATGGGCTGGGGGAGCTGCACATATTATATCTGCCTGTGCCCCTTTGATGGCACATCCCCCCTCCCCCCCCCCCCTGTGTTAGCTATGGCCCCCATCCTGCTGCCCATAGTAAAATAAAAAAAAAACCTCTTTACTTTCCCCCTCCTGCGTGTCTCCCCGGTCTCCCTCCTGGTGCTGTGATCATGCACGCAGAGATTTCACTCTGCTGTGCCAATCACATGACCGGGACCATGAACCAGGAAATGCAGGCAGGAGGCCGGAGCTCAACCCCAAGGAGGGGGACACGAGGGAGCACAGTGCTGGAGAAGGTAAGGAAAGAGTTTATTTTACTAAAAGCAGCAGCAGCAGGGGGCGATATCTAACACAGGGTGCTGTGTGCCAGCCACAGGGGGCCGTGTGTGCCAGCCACAGGGGGCCGTGTGTGCCAGCCACAGGGGGCCAGTGTGTGCCAGCCACAGGGGGCCAGTGTGTGCCAGTGTGTGCCAGCCACAGGGGGCCAGTGTGTGCCAGCCACAGGGGGCCAGTGTGTGCCAGCCACAGGGGGCAGTGTGTGCCAGCCATAGAGGACGTGTGCCAGCCATAGAGGACATGTTGCATCACTGGGGGACGTGTGCCAGCACAAGGGGGCTATATTCAATATAAGGTGGCCATATCCAGATTAAGGGGGCTAATTTTAGGATGGGGGGGTATGAGGGACATTATACTCTATATGATTTGTTAGACGGACACTGGCATTATAAGACTGACCCCATTTATTAAAAAAAATTCTCTATTCCTTTACCAAATTTGGGGGTGCGTCTTATAATCCGATGCGTCTTATAAAGCGAAAAATACGGTGTGTGTATATATATAATATATTTTTTTACACAACCGATCACAGATCTTCTAACCCTCAACTAACAGCCTCATCTGACAGTGACCTTCTTCTCTGTGTTTCCCCTTGGATAGATCGAGTACAAACACCACAACTAATCTTGCTAAATTTCCGATCTGTTGTTTTCTAGGCCCTTTATGAGCTGGTGAAATGTAATTTTGACACAGAAGAAGCTTTGAGAAGATTAAGGTTTAATGTGAAAGCTGCACGTGGTAAGCAGCCGTTCTGTACAGATTTACCACATTTATTCTTGCCGGCAATAGTATTTGTTGGCATAAATTACTTTTAATGAGTCACATTGACACTGTGTGCTATGATTTGTATATTTTTTTTTTCCCCCTCCTTTTTTTTTTTTTTTTTCTATTTCTCCTCAGAAGAACTTTCTGTGTGGACGGAAGAAGAGTGTCGAAATTTTGAGCAAGGGCTTAAAGCGTACGGGAAAGATTTTCATCTGATACAAGCAAACAAGGTAATACTGTAGTACTGCTGACATTTTGCAGTGCTGCTTGTGCAATGCTGATCCCACCTTTGCCTTTGTTATACGAGTACTCTTGTATATGAGGTGAAGCGTTTAGTATAGTAGAAATATTCCAAAAATACCGTATTTTTTGGATTATAAGACACTTTTCCTCCCAAAAATGTGGGAGGACAATGAAAGGTTCCTCTTATAATCCAAATGCATCTTACCGGGAGCTGGTGGAGAGGTGTAGTAGGAGGTAGGGGCATTGTTGTAGGCTGCAGGGCTCTGTGCTTGGGCCTACTGGGCCATGTTGTAAGCTGCTGTGCTGCGAGCGGTGAGGCAGGGGAGTCCTGAAGATGTCAGTGCTGCAGGTTTTAAATAATGGTGCCCAGAGTCGGTGCATGTGCAGATGGAACTATCATATGAAGATCTCATCGCTGCCTTTGGCCAATTAATCTCCCAGCTACAGATGTGTTGGACTGGCGCCTAGAGGTGGCGCGTTTGCAGATGAGACTAATTTTGAGGCTGATTTTCCTGCCTTATCAGGAGAACTTGCAGCAGACTGCTCCGTCTACTTATGGCTTCTCCATAGAATTTTCGTAATAGGAAAATCTTTAGCCATAAATTAAGAATTGTGAAATTGGTCAGTTCAGGATATAAAAGCAGATTTCTTTATTTTCATGTTTACTATTGATTTGTGCAATACAAATTTAACAGTGACTCTTTAATTTTTATTACATGTTAAAAACCCAGAAGCATTCAATAAGATGACTTTTACACTGGATGCAGATATTGTTCTGTAACGTTTGAATGAGACGTCTTAAAGTCTCATCCAGTTAAATGCTGCAGATTTTCTGCCCATAAATGCAGCATTTCTATTATGTATGAATGTAGACTTATACTGAAAAAGTTTGAGAGCGTGCATTCTGACACTAAGGCCTAAGACACACGGCATAAAAATCGGAGCGAGTGGAATGCGCTAAAACATCGCCTTCCACTCGGACCAATATTAGCCTATGTGTCAGCACCCATGAGCGATTATTTTCTCCGCCCTAATGGGACCGAGAAAACAGTCACAGCATGCTAGGGGGGAATGCGATACTTATTTCTCTCGCACCCATTCAAGTCTATGGGTTGAGAGAAAAATCACACTGTACTTGCATTACACCGGTGTACCGCGAGTGCAGAGCGAGAATGGCAATAGCCGGCTACAGAGGAGAGAGGGAGATAAATCCCTCCCCTCCTCGGTGCCGGCCCACAGCTGTGGTCCGATCGCATGATCGGACCTCAATCGCAATGACACTCTGCTCCTGCTGTGCTGCCAGCGTGAGGAGAGTGTCATGCGAGGATTGCAGTGGCCCCGGCCACTTGTGTATTGTTTAGTCCACTTTATATTACAATGGTTTAGCTAGAAGTGTTAATTTATTGCTTAGGTGAGAACGCGATCGGTGGGAGAATGTGTGGCTTTTTATTACATGTGGAAGAAGTCGGAGCGGTACGACTTTTTCGCTCAACAGACAAGATTCGGCAAAAAGAAATACAATCTGCATCCTGGTGTCACGTGAGTTAAACTGCTGATTTTATTTTCTGTTTAAGTTTTCTGGTGTGTGTTGGAAAAGTAATGACTATTTCTTTTGGGGTTTTTTTTTTTTGTTTTGTTTTTTTTTTCCAGGGATTATATGGACCGGCTTTTGGATGAAAGTGAAAGTGCCGCATCGAGCCGAGCTCCGTCCCCACCACCTACTACCTCTAACAGCAGCACCAGCCAGTCTGAGAAGGATGATGGCACGGCTGCCAACACTAACCAGAATGGTAAGCACTCGATAAAAGAATCTGCTTTTATTTATAAATGTTAAACTGCTCCCATCATATCCTAACGTACCCCACACACTTACAGTTAGGTCCAGAAATATTTGGACAGTGACACAATTTTCACGAGTTGGGCTCTGCATGCCACCACATTGGATTTGAAATGAAACCTCTACAACAGAATTCAAGTGCAGATTGTAACGTTTAATTTGAAGGTTTGATCAAAAATATCTGATAGAAATTGTAGGAATTGTACACATTTCTTTACAAACACTCCACATTTTAGGAGGTCAAAAGTAATTGGACAAATAAACCAAACCCAAACAAAATATTTTTATTTTCAATATTTTGTTGCGAGTCCTTTGGAGGCAATCACTGCCTTAAGTCTGGAACCCATGGACATCACCAAACGCTGGGTTTCCTCCTTCTTAATGCTTTGCCAGGCCTTTACAGCCGCAGCCTTCAGGTCTTGCTTGTTTGTGTGTCTTTCCGTCTTAAGTCTGGATTTGAGCAAGTGAAATGCATGCTCAATTGGGTTAAGATCTGGTGATTGACTTGGCCATTGCAGAATGTTCCACTTTTTTGCACTCATGAACTCCTGGGTAGCTTTGGCTGTATGCTTGGGGTCATTGTCCATCTGTACTATGAAGCGCCGTCCGATCAACTTTGCGGCATTTGGCTGAATCTGGGCTGAAAGTATATCCCGGTACACTTCAGAATTCATCCGGCTACTCTTGTCTGCTGTTATGTCATCAATAAACACAAGTGACCCAGTGCCATTGAAAGCCATGCATGCCCATGCCATCACGTTGCCTCCACCATGTTTTACAGAGGATGTGGTGTGCCTTGGATCATGTGCCGTTCCCTTTCTTCTCCAAACTTTTTTCTTCCCATCATTCTGGTACAGGTTGATCTTTGTCTCATCTGTGCATAGAATACTTTTCCAGAACTGAGCTGGCTTCATGAGGTGTTTTTCAGCAAATTTAACTCTGGCCTGTCTATTTTTGGAATTGATGAATGGTTTGCATCTAGATGTGAACCCTTTGTATTTACTTTCATGGAGTCTTCTCTTTACTGTTGACTTAGAGACAGATACACCTACTTCACTGAGAGTGTTCTGGACTTCAGTTGATGTTGTGAACGGGTTCTTCTTCACCAAAGAAAGTATGCAGCGATCATCCACCACTGTTGTCATCCGTGGACGCCCAGGCCTTTTTGAGTTCCCAAGCTCACCAGTCAATTCCTTTTTTCTCAGAATGTACCCGACTGTTGATTTTGCTACTCCAAGCATGTCTGCTATCTCTCTGATGGATTTTTTCTTTTTTTTCAGCCTCAGGATGTTCTGCTTCACCTCAATTGAGAGTTCCTTAGACCGCATGTTGTCTGGTCACAGCAATAGCTTCCAAATGCAAAACCACACACCTGTAATCAACCCCAGACTTTTTAACTACTTCATTGATTACAGGTTAACGAGGGAGACGCCTTCAGAGTTAATTGCAGCCCTTAGAGTCCCTTGTCCAATTACTTTTGGTCCCTTTAAAAAGAGGAGGCTATGCATTACAGAGCTATGATTCCTAAACCCTTTCTCCGATTTGGATGTGAAAACTCTCATATTGCAGCTGGGAGTGTGCACTTTCAGCCCATATTATATATATAATTGTATTTCTGAACATGTTTTTGTAAACAGCTAAAGTAACAAAACTTGTGTCACTGTCCAAATATTTCTGGACCTAACTGTATAATGGGGGTCCGTTAGGAAAGGACACGGGAAGGGCAGTGACATTGCCATTGTGAGCAAAGCCTAAGGCGGGCTTTGCACGTTGCGACATCGCAAGCCGATGCTGCGATGTCGCACGCGATAGTCCCCGCCCCTGTCGCAGGTACGATATTGTGTGATAGCTGGCGTAGCGAACATTATCGCTACGCCAACTTCACATGCACTCACCTGCCTTGCGACCGTCGTTCTGGCCGGCGACCCGCCTTCTTCCTAAGGGGGCGGGTCATGCAGCGTCATAGCGACGGCAGGCGGCCAACAGCGGCGGAGGGGCGGAGATGAGCAGGACGGCAGGTAAGGTGAAGTTCCTCGCTCCTGCGGCGTAACACACAGCGATGTGTGCTGCCGCAGGAACGAGGAACAGCATCGTACCATCGCTGCAGCAAAATTATGGAAAAGTCGGAGCTTGCAACGATGATACGATAACGACGCTTTTGCGCTCGTTTATCGTATCATCTAGGATTTACACACTACGACATCGCAAGTGACGCCGGATGTGCGTCACTTTCGATTTGACCCCACCGACATCGCACCTGCGATGTCGTAGTGTGCAAAGCCGCCCTAAGAACCCAACCAGTCTTCAAATATGCTCATACAAAACTGGTGGGGATTGGCATGAGGCAAATTTAGGAAGCAATTGCCATAGCAAAAGTTAAAACCTGGCACTATGTTGTTGGTCGTCTCAGAACAGAGTGGCCCTGTGCCTGCTGGCGGACAAAGTTTCTTCCCGCCTTAATAAATAGTCATAAATAGTAGTATATGGAGAGAAGATCTGTATTGAAAATATATAGAAGCAAATGAGCTGACCCCTCTTCACTCCTGATCACACTGCCGACTCAAGGAAACACCCTGACCCGGGCAGGAATTCACATGAAAAGAAGAAAAAAATCCAGCGTCTCCAGGAGAATTGTAAAATATAAAAAATGATTATTTTATTAAATCCTTAAACATCCATCATAGGTACAAAAGAGGCAAATAGGGGCAGGATAGAGGAGCTTTCCTACGCGTTTCGACCTGTTCAGGTCTTAGGCGGGCTTTATACGTTGCGACATCGCTACTGATATATCGTCGGGGTCACGTCGTTAGTGACGCACATCCGGCGCCGGTAGCGACATTGCAATGTGTAAATCCTAGGTGCGAAGATGAACGAGCGCAAAAGTGACAATCGCTGATATGTGTCACGTCGTTCATTTCCATAATGTCGCTCCTGCTGCAGGTACGATGTTGTTTGTCGTTCCTGCAGCACCACACATCGCTGTGTGTGAAGCCGCAGGAACGACAAACATGAGATGTTATGTCCCGCTCGTCTCCGCCCCTCCGCTGCTATTGGCCGGCCGTTTGGTGACGTCGCTGTGACTCCGAACGCACCTTCCCCTTGAAGGAGGGATTGTTCGGCAGTCACAGTGACGTTGCCGACCAGGTATGTGCGTGTGAAGCTGCCGTAGCGATAATGTTCGCTACGGCAGCAAACACCATATATCGCATGTACGACGGGGGCGGGTGCTATCGCGCTGGACATAGCTAGCCGATGCTCAGCGATGTCGCAGCGTGTAAAGCCCGCCTTAGTCATGGAATGATTTCCATGATTAAGACCTGAACAGGTCGAAACGCGTAGGAAGCTCCTCTATTCTGCCCCTATTTGCCTCTTTCTTTATCGTTCCTTTGGGAGACCCAGACCTTGGGTGTTTAGCTTCTGCCTCCGGAGGACACACAAAGTACTACCCTTAAAAGTGTAGCTCTTCCCTCTGAGCTTATACACCCCCTGGTGAGCCAGTCCCAGCGAGTTTATCACTTTGTGTTCAGGAGGCATACATCCACACATGCATTCTCATATGATTTTTTCCTTTTTGGAATGAGATTGAAGAAGTGCGGGTCCACGTCTGGACCCACGGCATGTCCCTTCTCACCCCACTGTGTCGGTGGTGTTGTAAGGTTGATTCCAAGGCTGGAGCCTTACATGGCGTGCTCCTTCACCATCCCTCCTGGGCTCTGGCTTGAAGTGGGAGCCAGCGCGGTCTCCATGCCTGGCAGGAGACCGGTCTCCATGCCTGGCAGGAGACCGGTCTCCATCCGCAGCCCTTTAGGACCCTACTGGATCGGAGCACTCATCCCCAGGGACCTGGCCCTGCGTCTCAGCAGCTAAGTACCTGAGACGTTTATATGTTGGGGGTCCCTGTGCTTTATTGTATGGGGAGAGTGTGCTTACTGTATTTATCTTGGCATTTCCGGCGGGTTCTCTAGCTGTCGCCCGAGAACCGCGCCGATGGTGCCTGCGTGTCGGCCTCGCCGCTCAAATTTAGGCCCCGGCTTTGCCGGAGGCCTAGTTTCTGTTCACTGCCCTCGCATGTCACTCATGCAGAGGGACAGGCTCGGCTCCTCCCGGCGGCCGTCCTGCACAGGGGAGGGACACTCCCCACTGCTGGGGCGGGTCTCCTCCCCTGCAGGTCTCTATGGCCCTCTAGTTCCCGCTCTCCTACAGGAACGCGCCCAAGTCCCGACCCCTCTCTCCGCTCCGGCGGCCATTTTCTTAGGCAGAGTTCACTCTGCGCTGGCCTGCACTCTGCATCCCTGCTGAGGTGCTGTGCATTGGGGGTCCAGGCTTCGGGATCTGGAGGGCACACAACACCGCTGCCAGCGGTCTGGTAAGCCACAACCGGTCTCCGGTTGTGGACCTCTGTATATACTCTCTGGGGTTCATTCTCTTGCAGAGCCCCCACTCCAGCAGCATGTTTCACACGAGGAGCAAGGCTCCAAAGCTTTATACTGTATGCGCTGCATGTAAGCTCCTGCTGCCTGAACCGAGCACCTATCCACATTGTGATGTCTGCTCTAACTTGGCGGTGCCACAGCCTGGAGTCTCACCCCCAGTGGTCTCTCAGGCTGCTCCTGCACCTGTGGCTGAACCCCTGGCTTGGGTAGAATCCTTTTCTAGGTCTATCTCCCAGTCTTTTGCTGAGTCCATGGGACTTCTGTCCAGGACTTTGATGAATACGCATCAGCCCCCTTCACAGGGTGCCTCTACTGCTAAGGGTCCCTTAGGATCTCTATCATCTGACCTCCGTCCACCGGAGCTCACAGAGGATTCATCATCAGGGCCCAGACCCCGTCCTCCTAAGAGGAGACGCAGGGTTTCCTCTCCCTCCTCATCCCGCGGCTCTGATTCAAGAGCTGACTAGCAGGATGAGGAGGATGCCTTTACAGGGGGCTCGGAGGCTAACTCCATGTACCCCATTGATCTTTCCGAGGGTGACTCAGATCTTAGTGACTTGATTGCTTCCATTAATTCTGTACTGGATCTCAATCCGCCAGTATCAGAGGAGCAACCCTCTCTGGCAGAAAAGCACCAGTTTACCTCGCCTAAGAGAGTAAAGAGTGTGTTCTTTAACCACTCCAGTTTTCAGGCCGCTGTGACCAAACCCAGGGCCTGTCCTGACAAACGCTTCCCAAAGCGTGGTTCTGATGACCGTTTTCCCTTTCCACCTGAGGTGGTCAAGGAGTGGGCTCATTCCCCAAAGGTAGACCCTCCGGTGTCTAGGTTCTCAGCCTGGACCGTTGTGTCGGTGGCTGATGGCACCTCCCTTAAGGATTCCACTGACCGTCAGATTGACCTTCTGGCCAAATCCGTGTATGAAGCAGCGGGGGCCGCGTTTTCCCCAACTTTTGCAGCAGTGTGGGCTCTCAAAGCCATCTCTGCTTCTCTAGAGGAGATGCATTCCCTCACCAGGGAATCTATGCCCGAGATGGTTGCCTTAACTTCTCAAGCTTCAGCTTTTTCATCTTATGTCATGTCTGCCATGCTAGAGGCTTCTCACCGCACTGCAGTGGCTTCGGCTAATTCCCTCGTTATCCGCAGGATCTTGTGGCTTCGAGAGTGGAAGGCAGATGCTTCTTCTAAGAAATACCTTGCTGGTCTCCCTTTTGCTGGGTCCCGGCTGTTCAGAGAACAGCTGGATCAAATTATTAAAGAAGCTACTGGTGGGAAGAGTACTTCCATGCCACAAACCAAAACCAGGAAACCTGCCCAGGGTAGGAATCAGTTGAGGTTTCGCTCCTTTCATTCCTCCAACTGGTCGTCCTCTAAGCCCTCCGCCTCGTCCGCTAACTCAGCTAAGGACCAGAAATCCAACTGGCGCCCAAAAGCGCATCCACAGAAGACCGCAGGAGGTGCTGCCACTAAGGCAGCCTCCTCGTGACTCTCTGCCCGCTCCGGCAACGTCCTTAGTCGGTGGCAGGCTCTCCCACTTTGGCGACGCTTGGTTTCAACACGTCTCCGATCAGTGGGTGAGAGATATCATCTCCCATGGCTACATTATAGAATTCTCTTCCAGCCCGCCAAACAGATTTTTTTCTCTCAACTCCCCCCTGCTCCAAGGCCGCCGCCTTCTCGCAGGCCGTGGCGTCCTTGCAGGCCAACGGAGTAATTGTACCAGTTCCCGCCCGGGAACGGTTCAGAGGTTTCTACTCAAATCTCTTCCTAGTTCCCAAAAAGGACGGTACCTTCCGGCCCATCCTGGATCTCAAGCTTCTCAACAAGCATGTTCAGGTGCGGCACTTTCGCATGGAGTCTCTGCGATCAGTCATTGCCTCAATGACCCAAGGGGATTTCCTGGCGTCCATCGACATCAGAGATGCCTATCTGCATGTGCCAATTGCAGTTTCACACCAGCGTTGGCTACGTTTTGCAATAGGAGAAGATCATTTCCAATTCGTGGCTCTCCCCTTCGGGTTAGCCACGGCCCCTCGGGTATTCACCAAGGTCATGGCAGCAGTGATTGCGGTTCTGCACCTCCAGGGGTTGGCAGTGATTCCTTACCTGGACGACCTTCTAGTCAAGGCTTCATCCAGCGCAGACTGTCAGCGGAGTGTCTCGCTCACTCTTGCCACTCTAGCCCAATTCGGGTGGCTTGTCAATCTTCCCAAGTCCACTCTGACTCCGACCCAGAGTCTCACGTACCTAGGGATGCAGTTCGAGACTTTGCCGGCACTTGTGAAGTTGCCCTTAAACAAACAGCAGTCCCTCCAACTGGCAGTGGGCTCTCTTCTGAGGCCCCGCCGTTATACTCAGGCGTCTGATGCAGGTGCTGGGTCAAATGGTGGCATCCATGGAGGCTGTTCCCTTTGCCCAGTTCCATCTGCGCCCCCTGCAGCTGGACATTCTCCGCTGTTGGGACAAGCGGCCTTCCTCCTTACACAAGTTAGTGGCTCTGTTGCCACGGACCAGGAGCTCCCTTCAGTGGTGGCTTCGGCCCCTCTCCCTGTCCCAAGGGCGCTCCTTCCTGGCCCCGTCCTGGGTGATTCTCACCACGGATGCCAGCCTATCCGGCTGGGGAGCGGTATGTCTCCACCACAGAGCGCAGGGCACTTGGACTCCGTCCGAGTCAGCCCTTTCGATCAATGTGCTAGAAATCAGGGCTGTGCTTCTAGCTCTCTTAGCCTTTCACCACCTGTTGGCGGGCAAGCACATTCGAGTCCAGTCAGACAACGCGACAGCGGTTGCCTACATCAATCACCAGGGCGGGACTCGCAGCCGCCTGGCAATGTTGGAGGTTCAACGCATCCTTCAGTGGACGGAGGACTCCGTGTCCACCATATCCGCAGTCCACATCCCAGGCGTGGAAAACTGGGAGGCAGATTATCTCAGCCGTCAAAGCGTGGACGGTGGCGAGTGGTCCCTGCACCCGGCAGTGTTTCAGTCAATCTGCCGCAAATGGGGTACTCCGGACGTGGACCTAATGGCATCCCGTCACAACAACAAAGTTCCTGTTTACGTGGCTCGCTCCCACGATCCTCAGGCCTTCGCCGCGGACGCTCTGGTTCAAGACTGGTCCCAGTTTCGTCTGTCCTACGTGTTTCCCCCTCTAGCTCTCTTGCCCAGAGTCCTGCGCAAGATCAGAATGGAGGGCCGTCGAGTCATCCTCATTGCACCGGACTGGCCCAGGCGAGCTTGGTATCCGGACCTGCTCCACCTGTCCGTAGAGATGCCGTGGCATCTCCCGGACCGTCCAGACCTACTCTCGCAAGGTCCGTTTTTCCGCCCGAATTCTGCGGCCCTCAAATTGACGGCGTGGCTCTTGAGTCCTGGATTTTGACGGCTTCTGGTATTCCTCCTGAAGTCATCTCCACTATGACTCGGGCCCGTAAGTCTTCCTCCGCTAAGATCTATCACAGGACTTGGAAAATTTTCCTGTCCTGGTGTCGCTCTACCGGCCATCCTCCTTGGCCATTCTCTTTGCCGACCCTTCTGTCTTTTCTACAGTTTGGTCAGCAGCTAGGACTGTCCCTCAACTCTCTCAAGGGACAAGTCTCAGCTCTGTCAGTTCTGTTCCAGCGGCGTCTCGCTCGGCTTGCTCAGGTCCGCACCTTCATGCAAGGCGCGTCTCACATCATTCCACCTTATCGGCGGCCCTTGGATCCCTGGGACCTTAACTTGGTCCTCATGGTATTGCAGAAACCCCCTTTTGAGCCTCTTAGGGAGCTTTCTTTGTATCGTCTTTCTCAGAAAGTGGCCTTTCTGGTTGCCATAACTTCTCTCAGGAGAGTCTCTGATTTGGCTGCGCTCTCTTCGGAGTCACCTTTTTTAGTTTTTCATCAAGACAAGGTGGTTCTCCGTCCGACTCCGGACTTTCTTCCTAAGGTGGTCTCTCCTTTCCACCTTAACCAGGACATTACCCTACCTTCCTTCTGTCCGGCTCCTGTTCATCGCTTTGAAAAAGCGCTGCATACTCTAGATCTGGTGTGTGCTCTCCGGATCTATGTGTCTCGCACCGCTGCGCTTAGGCGGTGCACCTCTCTTTTCTTCGGCGCTCCATTGGGAGACCCAGACGATTGGGTGTATAGCTACTGCCTCCGGAGGCCACACAAAGCATTACACTAAAAAGTGTAAGGCCCCTCCCCTTCTGGCTATACACCCCCAGTGGGATCACTGGCTCACCAGTTTTCTGCTTTGTGCGAAGGAGGTCAGACATCCACGCATAGCTCCACTGTTTAGTCAGCAGTAGCTGCTGACTATATCGGATGGAAGAAAAGAGGGCCCATATAGGGCCCCCAGCATGCTCCCTTCTCACCCCGCTTGTGGTTTGTAAGGTTGAGGTACCTATTGCTGGTACGGAGGCTGGAGCCCACATGCTGTTTTCCTTCCCCATCCCCCTGAGGGGCTCTGAGGAAGTGGGATCTTACCGGCCCCAAAGCCCTGAGGCCGGGCTCCATCCACAGACCCATTGAACCTGCTGGATGTGGAGCGGGAGTGCCGTTCAGGGACATGGCCCTGCACCATTCAGGTACTCTGTGTCCCCGTACACACAGGCACAGCACACTCCAGACTTGCTGGGTGTGCTAGTGCGCCGGGGACAGTAAAGGGTTACAGTCACTGCAGCCTAGCTGAGTGACTTTATGTATTGGGAACTACCGCGCCGGACGCTCCGGGAGCGGCGGCGCGGCTGGGACTTGTAGTGCGCCGGGGACTTAGCGCCGACCGCGCTTTTACGGCGGCGGCGCTTATAAATCCAGTCCCCGGCTTTTGCGGCCTAGCTACGCTTCGTTCCCGCCCCCACCCTGTCAATCAGGGTAGGGGAGAGACGCTGTACAATCAGCAGCGCCGAGGGCTGGAGCCTTATTTACATGCTCCAGCCCTCTCACTGGACACTGTGGGACGCCGGTTTCCCGCTCTGACTTGGGGCACGCCCACGGCCCGCCCCTACTCACACGAGCTGGGGAAGGACGCCGGCAGCCATTCCTGCAGGCCGAGCTGAGAGAACGGACTCTGGGCAACCAGGCACAGGACTAGGGCGACCCCACACCCGCTTATAGGCGGGCGGTAAGCGGCACCTGAAGTGCTGACCCCACTAAATACCGCAGTTGTCCATTTGTATTTTATGCTTACACTGCATAGGTCGCTATTTGTGGCCATATGCCCTCTTAGATGGCGACACATCAGCAGCAGGGAAGCAGGGGTGCTAAGGCACAGGCTTTCTATGCTGCTTGTATTGCATGTACTGAGGTGTTCATGTGTATTTATGCTTGTATGCTATACACTGCACTGTACGGTCGCTAGTCTTGGCTATATTCGCCTAGAATGGCTAGACTACGGCAGCAGAAAAGCAAGGGTGCTGAGGCACAGGTTTTTTTCTATGCTGCTTGTATTGCAGGTGTTGCAGTGTTCATTTGTACTTGTGCTTGTATGCTATACATTGCACTGTATGGTCGCCATTCTGGGCTAATTCCCCTAGATGGCTAGTCTACAGCAGCAGAAAAGCAGGGGTGCCAAGGCACAGGCTTTCTATGCTGCTTGTATTGCATGTGCTGCAGTGTTCATTTGTACTTATGCTTGTATGCTATACATTGCACTGTACGGTCGCCATTCTTGGCTCTATACTCCTAGATGGTTAGTCGGCAGCAGCATATAAGCAACACAGGCTTTCAATGCTGTTTCTTTTTCGCTCCTAATTGGGAGACCCAGACAATTGGGTGTATAGCTATTGCCTCCGGAGGCCACACAAAGTATTACACTTAAAAGTGTAAGGCCCCTCCCCTTCTGGCTATACACCCCTAGTGGGATCACTGGCTCACCAGTTTTGTGCTTTGTGCGAAGGAGGCAACACATCCACGCATAGCTCCACTGTTTAGTCAGCAGCAGCTGCTGACTATGTCGGATGGAAGAAAAGAGGGCCCATACAGGGCTCCCAGCATGCTCCCTTCTCACCCCACTTCATGTCGGAGGTGTTTGTTAAGGTTGAGGTACCCATTGCGGGTACGGAGGCTGGAGCCCACATGCTGCTTCCTTCCCCATCCCTTTTTACAGGGCTCTGGGTGAAGTGGGATTCTATCGGTCTCCAGGCACTGAGGCCGTGCTCCATCCACAGCCCCTGGTATCTGCTGGACATGGAGCGGAGTATCTTCAGGGACATGGCCCTGCTACATGGAGGTACTCGGTGTCCCTGTGAGGACCGCGCAGACACACGGCAGCACTGCTGGGTGTGTTAGTGCGCCAGGGACAGCGGCGCTGTCCGCACTAGTGCCATCGCACACCACAGCGTTGCTGGGTGTGTTAGTGTATTGGGTGACTACCGCGCTAACCGCCGCTGCCGTTTTTATTTAAGGCGCCGCTGGGATTTGCGGTGCGCCGGGGACTTCCGCGCCGGCCAGCACTGATATGCCGGCCGCGCTTATTAACTCGAGTCCCCGGCTTCTGGGCCTAGTCTCCCTTCGTTACCGCCCACAGGCCTGACAGTCAGGGTAGGGGCGTGACGCTGCATAGCACAGCAGCGCTGAGAGCTGGAGTATGTTTTGCATACTCCACCCCTCTCACTGTGTGCACTGTGAAACCGGATTCCCGCACTTTCTCAGGCACGCCCACGGCTTCCTTCTCTATACAGGACGCCGGCAGCCATTAGTGTCAGTTTCTGTACGATACAGAGACAAGTGTGGAAGACCCTGGCATTCTGATAGTCACACAATCGCTGCAACAGGCGTTAAGCAGCACCTGTGGTGCTAAACCCCACTAGTGCAGAAGTGCACTTATAGATATGCTTGTACTATATACATTGCACTGTTTGGTCACACGTTGTATATACCCTCCTGGATTGTGCGGAGGAGTTATCAGCATATTCTCTGTGTAAAACAAAGGTGCAGAACCACATGTTTTTCTATGCAGCCGGTACAGCATGTACGGCTATACGGCCGGCAGGTTACATAGACCCCCATTGTATCCAACTCAGCCGGAGTCTCTGCTAATGGCCAGAGGATGAGGACGGTGTCTGCAGTATTTACTGACAGATTTTCTGAGACTATGGCTATGATACTAGAAGCCTAGCAGTCCGGACATGTCTCTCACAACATGGGCACTGTTGAATCATTGATCCATGGCCCCCCTCAGTGTGAACAACTAACAGCTCCGGGAATGTCACATGCATCCCAGAGTCACGGCTCTGCACAGACGTCAGTCCCAGACAGCCTAAGCGGGCTCACTATGAGCGGCCCTCGGTTTCATCAGGGTCCTAGCAGGAGGAGTCAGCTTCACGTATTTTTCTGGACCACTCTGCCTTCAGAGAGGCAGTCCAGGAACACCACACTTATCCAGATATGCGCTTCTCCAAACGGCTTAGGATACACGTTATCCCTGCCCCCTGACGTGGTCAAGGACTGGACCCAGGGTCCCAAGCGGCATCCTCCAATCTCCAGGCTTGTAGCTAGACATAGTTGCAGTGGGAGATGGAGCTGCACTTAAAGATGCCACTGACAGACAGATGGATCTCTGGTCTAAATCCATCTATGAGGCTGTCGGCGCACCGTTGGCTCCCACCCTTGGGGCACTCCAAGCTATTTCAGCTTGTCTTACACAGATTGACACGGTTACACGTACATCTGTGCCGCAGGTGGCATCCTTAACCTCTCAAATCTCTGCATTTGTTTCTTACGCGATTCAGGTTGCCCTATACTCTGCGAACCGTGCGGCAGTAGCCTCCGCTACTCCGTGTTTTTAAGCAGAGCCTGGTCTGCTCGTTAAGTGAATGGAAGGCAGATTCTGCTTCCAGAAAAGGGTGCTTAACCAGTTGCCTTTTTCTGCTGACCGACTGTTTGGTGAGCGTTTGGATGTAACCATTAAACAGTCCAGGGGTAAGGATTCATCCTTTCCTCAGCCCGGACACAACAAACCCCAACAGAGCAGGAGGCAGTCGGGGTTTCGGTCTTTTCGAGGCTCGGGCAGGTCCCATTTTTCCTCGTCCAATGTGGACTCAAAAGGATCAGAGGAGCTCAGATTCTTGGCGGGCTCAGTCACGCCCAAAAAAGAGACAGTCTGAAAACCCGCTTCCAAGGCGGCTTCCTCATGACTTGCGGCCTCCTCTCTCCGCATCCTCGGTCGGTAGCAGGCTCTCCCGCCTTGGCGATATTTAGCTGCCATAGGTCAATGACCGTTGGGTGTGAGACATTCTGTCTCACGGGTACAGGATAGAGCTCACTTCTCGTCCTCCAACTCGATTCTTCAGAACTTCTCCACCTCCCGGCCGAGCCGCTGCTCTTCTGCAAACAGGGTGCACTCTATAGGCAGAAAGAGTGATGACCCCCGTTCCTCTTCAGGAACAAGGTCACGGTTTTTACCCCAAATTATTTGCGGTGCCTATAAGAACGGGCCGTTCCGTCCCGTTCTGGATCTAAAACTGCTCAGCAAACTCGTGGACACCAGGCGGTTCCGGATGGAATCCCTCCGCCATGTCATCGCCTCAATGTCCCAAGGAGATTTCCTAGCATCATTAGGCATCAAGGATGCTTATCCACACGTGCCGATTGATCCAGAGCACTAGCGTTTCTACGCTTCGTTATAGGAGACGAACACCTTCTGTTCGTAGCTCTACCTTCCGGCTAGCGACAGTCCCACTGGTCTTCGCCAAGGTCAGGGCAGCAGTAGTCACAGTCCTGCACTCTCAGGGTCACTCTGTGATCCCATATTTAGACGATCTACTTGTCAAGGCACTCTCTTAGGAAACATGCCGACACTGCCCGAACGTTGCGCTGGAGACTCTCTAGAGTTTTGGGTGGATCATCAACTTTTTAAAGTCAGATCCGACTCCGACCCTATCGCTAACATATCTAGGCATGGAGTTTCATACTCTCTCAGCGATAGTGAAGCTTCCGCTAGACAAACAGCATTCACTACGGGCTGCAATCTCTTCTTTAAGAACCAGTCGCACACATTAAGACGCCTCATGCACTTCCTACGTAAGATGGTAGCAATGGAGGCAGTTCTTCTCGCGCAGTTTCATCTGCGTCCACTACAATGTGACATTCTCCGCCAATGGGACGGGGAGTCGACCTCCCTCAACAGAGTCGTCTTTCTTTCTCAGGCGGCCAAGGAATCTCTACGGTGGTGGCTTCTTCCCACCTCATGGTCAAAAAGAAGGTCCTTCCTATCCCCATCCTGGGCGATAGTTACGACAGACGCGAGTCTATCAGGGTGGGGAGCAGTTTTTCTCCACCACAGCGCTCAGGGTACGTGGACTCAGCAAGAGTCCACCCTTCAGATCAATGTTCTTGAACACAGAGCAGTGTATCTTGCCCTACAAACCTTCCAACAGCAGCTGGAAAGCAAGCAAATCCGACTTCAGTCGGACAACTCCACAGCGGTGGCATACATCAACCACCAAGGAAGAACGCGCAACCGGCAAGCCTTCCAGGAAGTCCAGCAGGTTCTGATGTGGGTGGAAGACACGGCATCCACCATATCCACAGTTCACATCCCAAGCGTGGAAAACTAGGAAGCTGACTTCCTAAGTCACCGGGGTGTGGCCGAAAGGTTATGGTCTCTTCACCCGGACGGGTTTCAGGAGATCTGGCGCCGCTGACAGAGGCCGGACGTCGATCTAATGGCGTCACGGCACAACAACAATGTGCCAGCTTCATGGCACGGTTTCACAATCATCGAGCTCTGGCGGCAGACGCCTTAGTTCAGCATTGGTCGCAGTTCCAGCTACCTTATGTGCCACCTCTGGCATTGTTGCCCAGAGTGCTGCGTTAGATCAGGACCGACTGCGGCCGCGCCATCCTCGTCGCTACAGATTGGCCGAGGATGTTGTGGTTCCCGGTTCTGTGGTGCCTCACGGTAGGCTAACCGGGGGCACTACCAGACCAATCAGACTGGCTGTCTCAAGGGCCATTCCTCCATTTGAATTCTACGGCCCTCAACCTGATGGTGTGGCTTTGAGTCCTGGAACCTAGTGTCGTCAGGATTACCTCAGGACGTGGTTGCCACCATGAGACAGGCTAGCATACCAACGTCCGCCAAGATTGACCACAGGACGTGGAAGATATTCTTATCTCGGTGCTCGGCGCAGGGTGTTTCTCCCTAGCCAGTTGCATCGTCTATGTTTCCTTCCTTCCTGCAATCTAGGTTGGAAAAAGGGTTGTCGCTCAGTTCCCTTTAGGGACAAGTCTCAGCGCTATCTGTATTTTTTCAGACACGACTTCCTCAGGTACGCACGTTCCTACGGGGAGTTTGTCTTCTCAGCACTCCGTACAGGCGGCCGTTAGAGCCCTGGGATCTGAACAAGGTTCTAATTGCTCTCCAGATGCCGCCTTTCGAGCCTTTGAGAGAGGTCTCCCTTCCCGCTTTTCTCGGGAAGTGGCCTTCTAGTAACGGTCTCGTCTCCTAGGAGAGTTTCCGAGCTAGCAACGCTCTCATGCAAATCTCCCTTCCTGGTCCTTCACCAGGACAGGGTAGTTCTGCGTCCGATTCCGGAATTTCTCCCTAAGGTGGTATCCCACTTTCATATCAATCAGGATATCACCTCACCTTCTTTGTGTCCTCGTCCAGTCCATCAATTTCAGAAGGATTTGCATCTGTTGGTTCTGGTGAGAGCACTCAGGTTCTACTTCCCGCATGGCGCTCCTGCGCCACCCGGATGCACTCTTTGTCCTTGTCGCTGGTCGGCGTAAACAGTCGCAAGCTTCCGAATCCACCCTGGCTCGGGGGATCGAGGAACCAATTCTTGAAACCTACAGTTCTACTGGGCTTCTGGTTCTCTCAAGACTGAAGGCCCATTCTACCAGAGCCGTGCGTGCATCCTAGGCATTACGGCACCAGGCTACGGCTCAGCAGGTGTGTCAGGCACCTACCTGATTGAGTCTGCATACTTTTACCAAGCATTTTCAGGTGCATACCTACGCTTCGGCAGACGCCAGCCTAGGTAGATAAGTCCTTCAGGCGGCGATTGCCCACCTGTAGGAAAGGGCTGTTTGACGGCCCTATCACGAGGTATTCTTTTACCCACCCAGGGACTGCTTTTGGACGTCCCAATTGTCTGGGTCTCCCAATTAGGAGCGAAAAAGAAGGAGGGAATTTTGTTTACTTACCGTAAATTCCTTTTCTTCTAGCTCCAATTGGGAGACCCAGCACCCGCCCTGTTTTCTCGGGGTTTTTCTGTTTTTTCGGGTACACATGTTGTTCATGTGGTATGGTTCAGTTCTCCGATGTTTCCTCGGATTGAATTGGTCTTTAAACCAGTTATTGGCTTTCCTCCTTCTTGCTTTGGCACTAAAACTGGTGAGCCAGTGATCCCACTGGGGGTGTATAGCCAGAAGGGGAGGGGCCTTACACTTTTAAGTGTAATACTTTGTGTGGCCTCCGGAGGCAATAGCTATACACCCAATTGTCTGGGTCTCCCAATTGGAGCTAGAAGAAAAGGAATTTACGGTAAGTAAACAAAATTCCCTTCTTTTACTGCATGTGATACTGTTCCATGGCACTGAACCCCATTGTGTGCAATGCTCCCCTGTAGCACTTGGTCAGCCGGGGTCTCTACTTGACGTGGCCAAAGGAACCACCTCTCAACCCTGTCCAAGGACAGGGACGGAGTTGCAATGGGATAGAGACTTTCAGTCCGGACAGGCCATGGGCAATCCGGATCATTGCTCCCTGGCCACCCTCATTTGGAATAAAATCGGTGCTCCGGGGGGATCCCAGGAAGACTCTCTGTATGATGAGGCAGACATAGCTCATCAGGACTTTGATCCTGACACCGCTCTCACTCCGGATACACCGGATGGTGACGCCAGAAGGACTGATCCTATAGCGTCTATCAATGGAATGTTGGATCTTTTCTCCCTCAGCTCCCCCAGCGGAGGAGTCAGCTTCACAGCAGGAGAAGTCCCATTTCAGTAGCTCAAACGTATATTGAGTATTGTTTCTGGCCACGCTGACTTTAGAGAAGCAGTCCAGGAACACCACGCTTCCCAGATAAGCGTTTTCTCCAAACGTATTAAGGATACACGTTATCCCTTTCCCCCTGACGTGGTCAAGCGCTGGACCCAGGGTCCAAAGGTGGATTCTCCAATCTCCAGGCTTGCGGCTAGAGCCATAGTTGCAGTGGAGATGGGACTTCACTTAAAGATGCCATTGACAGACAGATGGACTCTGGTTGAAATTTGTCTATGAGGCTATCGGCGTGTCGGTTGCTCCGGCATTCACGGCCGTATGGGCACCCTAAGCTTTTCAGCTGTTCTTGCGCAGCTGGTCTTGAGCACATGTACATCTGTGCCGCAGGGGCGTCCGTAACCTCGCAATGTCTGCATTGCGACTTACCCTATTAATGCTGTCCTGGAAGGACAGTCGAGGTTTCGGTCCTTCCCAGGCTCGGGCAGGTCCCAATTGTCCTCGTCCAAAAGGGCTGAAAAGCCTCAGAGGGGCTCAGCTTCCGGCCGGGCTCAATCACGCCCAAGGAAGGCAGCCGGAGGAACCGCTACCAAGGCGGTCTCCTCATGACTCTCAGCCCTCTCATCTCTCCGCATCCGCGGTTGATGGCAGACTCGCTCGCCTTTGGCGACATTTAGCTGCCACAGGTCACAGACCGGTGGGTGGGGGACAGTGTGCCCACGTGCACAGGACAGAGTTCTGTTCTCGTCCTCCGACTCGATTCTTCAGAACGTCCCCACCTCCCCACCGAGCAGATGCTCTTCTGCAGGCAGAAGGAGTGGTAATCCCTGTTCCTCTTCAGGAACAAGACACGGTTTTCCTCCAACCTGGTTGTGGTGCCAAAAAAGGATGGCTCTTTCCGTTCCGTTCTGGACCTAAAACTGCTCAACAAGCACGTGGAGGCCAGGCGGTTCCGGATGATACCCTCCGCTCCGTCATTGCCTCAATGTCTCAAGGAAATTTCCTAGCATCAATAGACATCAAAGATGCTTATCTCCACGTGCCGATTGCTACAGAGCACCAATGTTTTTCTACGTGTCGTGATAGGAGACGACCATCTTCAGTTCGTAGCTCTGCCATTCGGTCTGGCGACAGCCCCACGGGTGTTCACCAAGGTCATGGCGGCAGTGGTAGCAGTCTTGCACTCTCAGGGACACTCTGTGATCCCTTACTTGGACGATCTACTTGTCAAGGCACCCTCTCGAGAGGCAGGCCAACTCAGCCTGAATGTTGCGCTGGAGACTCTCCAGACGTTCGGGTGGATCATCAACTTCTCAAAGTCAAACCTGTCACGACCCAATCACTAACGTATCTTGGCATGGAGTTTCATACCCTCTCAGCGATAGTGAAGCTTCCGCTGGACAAGCAGCGGTCACTACAGACTGGGGTGCAGACTCTCCTTCAAGGTCAGTCGCACTCCTTAAGACGCCTCATGCACTTCCTCGGGAAGATGGTGGCGGCAATGGAGGCGGTTCCGTTTGCGCAGTTTCATCTGCGTCCACTTCAATGGGACATTCTCCGCCAATGGGACGGGAAGTCAACATCCCTGAACAGGAAAGTATCCCTTTCACAGACGGCAAGGACTCTCTGCAATGGTGGCTTCTTCCCACCTCATTATCACAGGGAAGATCCTTCCTACCACCGTCTTGGGCGGTGGTCACGACAGACGCGAGTCTGTCAGGGTGGGGAGCAGTTTTTCTCCACCACAGGGCTCAGGGTACGTGGACTCAGCAGGAGTCCACCCTTCAGATCGATGTTCTGGTAATCAGAGCAGTGTATCTTGCCCTACTAGCCTTCCAGCAGTGGCTGGAAGGAAAGCAGATCCGAATTCAGTCGGACAACTCCACAGCGGTGGCATACATCAATCACCAAGGAGGGACACGCAGTCGGCAAGCCTTCCAGGAAGTCCGGCGGATTCTGATGTGGGTGGAAGCCACGGCCTCCACCATATCCGCAGTTCACATCCCCGGCGTAGAAAACTGGGAAGCAGACTTCCTCAGTCGCCAGGGCATGGACGCAGGGGAATGGTCCCTTCACCCGGACGTGTTTCAGGAAATCTGTCGCCGATGGGGAAGGCCGGACGTCGACCTAATGGCGTCCCGGCACAACAACAAGGTCCCAACCTTCATGGCACGGTCTCGCGATCAAAGAGCGCTGGCGGCAGACGCCCTAGTGCAAGATTGGTCGCAGTTCCGGCTCCCTTATGTGTTTCCACCTCTGGCACTCTTGCCCAGAGTGCTACGCAAGATCAGATCCGATTGCAGCCGCGTCATACTCGTCGCCCCAGACTGGCCGAGGAGGGCGTGGTATCCGGATCTGTGGCAGCTCACGGTCGGCCAACCGTGGGCACTACCAGACCGACCAGACTTACTGTCCCAAGGGCCGTTTTTCCATCGGAATTCTGCGGCCCTGAACCTGACTGGGTGGCCATGGAGTCCTGGATCCTAGCGTCTTCAGGATTATCCCAAGAGGTCGTTGCCACCATGAGACAGGCTGGGAAGCCCACGTCCGCTAAGATCTACCACAGAACGTGGAGGATATTCTTATCCTGGTGCTCTGCTCAGGGAGTGTCTCCCTGGCCATTTGCATTGCCTACCTTTCTTTCTTTCCTGCAATCTGGGTTAGAAAAAGGTTTGTCCCTCGGGTCCCTTAAAGGTCAGGTATCGGCGCTATCCGTCTTTTTTCAGAGGCGTTTGGCACGCCTTCCTAAGGTGCGCACGTTCCTACAGGGGGTTTGCCATATCGTACCCCCGTACAAGCGGCCGTTAGATCCATGGGATCTGAACAGGGTACTAGTTGCCCTCCAGAAGCCGCCCTTCGAGCCTCTGAGGGAGGTTTCACTTTCTAGACTATCACAGAAAGTGGCTTTTCTGGTAGCGATCACATCTCTTCGGAGAGTGTCTGAGCTGGCAGCGCTGTCATCCAAGACTCCCTTCCTGGTCTTCCACCAGGACAAGGTAGTGCTGCGCCCCATTCAGGAGTTTCTCCCGAAGGTGGTATCCTCTTTTCATCTTAATCAGGATATCTCTTTGCCTTCGTTTTGTCTTCATGCAGTTCATCGGTATGGGAAGAATTTACATTTGTTAGATCTGGTGAGAGCACTCAGAATCTACATTTCCCGCACGGCGCCCTTGCGCCGTTCGGATGCACTCTTTGTCCTTGTCGCTGGTAAGCGCCAAGGGTCGCAGGCTTCTAAGGCCACCCTGGCTCGATGGATCAAGGAAACAATTCTTGAAGCCTACCG
Source organism: Anomaloglossus baeobatrachus (assembly GCF_048569485.1). Taxonomy (NCBI): domain Eukaryota; kingdom Metazoa; phylum Chordata; class Amphibia; order Anura; family Aromobatidae; genus Anomaloglossus; species Anomaloglossus baeobatrachus. The sequence goes on along the minus strand of NC_134360.1, from coordinate 230,998,557 downwards.
TTCTGCTGGGCTTCCGGTTCCATCAGGGCTGAAGGCCCATTCTACCAGAGCCGTGGGTGCGTCCTGGGCATTGCGACACCAGGCTACGGCTCAACAGGTGTGCCAGGCAGCTACCTGGTCGAGTCTGCACACTTTCACCAAACATTATCAGGTGCATACCTATGCTTTGGCGGACGCCAGCCTAGGTAGAAGAGTCCTGCAGGCGGCAGTTGCCTCCCCGTAGGGGAGGGCTGTCTTCGCAGCTCTAACATAAGGTATTAATTTACCCACCCAGGGACAGCTTTTGGACGTCCCAATCGTCTGGGTCTCCCAATGGAGCGCCGAAGAAGAAGGGAATTTTGTTACTTACCGTAAATTCCTTTTCTTCTAGCTCCTATTGGGAGACCCAGCACCCGCCCTGTTGTCCTTCGGGATTTTTGGGTTTTTTCGGGTACACATGTTGTTCATGTTGAACGGTTTTTCAGTTCTCCGATGTTACTCGGAGTGAATTTGTTTAAACCAGTTATTGGCTTTCCTCCTTCTTGCTTTTGCACTAAAACTGGTGAGCCAGTGATCCCACTGGGGGTGTATAGCCAGAAGGGGAGGGGCCTTACACTTTTTAGTGTAATGCTTTGTGTGGCCTCCGGAGGCAGTAGCTATACACCCAATCGTCTGGGTCTCCCAATAGGAGCTAGAAGAAAAGGAATTTACGGTAAGTAACAAAATTCCCTTCTTTGTGCTAACCACAGGTCGGCGCAAGGGCCTCCTTGCTTCTAAGCCGACCTTAGCCCGTTGGATTAGATCGACCATTTCGGACGCCTACCAGAGTACTCAGGTGCCTCCCCCGCCAGGGATCAAGGCACACTCGACCAGAGCTGTCGGTGCCTCTTGGGCTTTTAGGCACCAGGCTACGGTTCAACAAGTCTGTCAGGCTGCCACTTGGACTAGCCTGCATACCTTCTCGAAGCACTACCAAGTGCATGCTCATGCTTCGGCAGATGCGAGCTTGGGCAGACGCATCCTTCAAGCGGCTGTCGCCCATTTGTGAAGTTAGGTTTTGCCTACTTCTTAGTTTTTCTGTTTATTCCCACCCAGGGACTGCTTTGGAACGTCCCAAGGTCTGGGTCTCCCAAAGGAACGATAAAGAAAAAGAGAATTTTGTTTACTTACCGTAAATTCTTTTTCTTATAGTTCCGTATTGGGAGACCCAGCACCCTCCCTGTTGCCTGTTGGCAATTTCTTGTTCCGCGTGTTATCACCGGCTGTTGTTGTGGACAGAGTCTCCGGTTGTTCCGGCTCTTGCTCTGTTCTACTTGTGGGTGGCTATTCTCCTTCAGCTTTTGCACTAAACTGGCTGGGACTGGCTCACCAGGGGGTGTATAAGCTCAGAGGGAGGAGCTACACTTTTAAGTGTAGTACTTTGTGTGTCCTCCGGAGGCAGAAGCTAAACACCCAAGGTCTGGGTCTCCCAATACGGAACTATTAGAAAAAGAATTTACGGTAAGTAAACAAAATTCTCTTTTTTTGTACCTATGATGGATGTTTTTTAAGGATTTAATAAAAGAATCAATTTTTATATTTTACAATTCTACTGGAGACGCTGGATTTTTTTCTTCTTTTCATGACAAGATCTGTATTAGGTCCCCTTCACTCGTCCGTGATTCCGGTACATATGACGTCCATTTTCATACGTACTGGATATACGTAGACCCATTAAAATCAATGGCTCTGCACACACATCCATGTTTTCTCACAGACGTGTGTCCTTGTGGAGCATACGTGTGTTCTGTACTGAGACAAGTCAGTTTTTCTCCGGCAGCACTAATGTCACACGGACCACACACTGATGTGATCAGTGTGACACGTACCGGAGAAAACACGTCTTTGAAATAAAATGATTTTCTATATTCACCTGTATCCAGTGCTGCTGTCTTTGGCGCTGCTGTCACTTGCTTCCGGGCCTGCTCATTATGCTTATGAATATTCACTGTACCGCGGACTCTGAAGCAGCAGCGCCGGGGACAGGTGAGTAAAAAGTTCCTTCTCTCCGTGTGCTATCACGGATATCACACTGAGAACACGTGTGCCAAAATCACAGCACACGGATCGCCATATGCAACTTCAACACAGTCCATGCAAAACCTGCTTTATGGTACTTATGTCTTCAGTTAATAGTATTTGTGCCCTTCCTGTTGACTTTTGGCCACCCTTGACTCTGCCGTACCTTATACCCTGTCCCTAAACAGAGAGGTTTTTTTGGATAAGTGTTGTCTCTAATTTTAGCTTGTGATTTCCCCAGGGGTTGCTGTTAATGGTCCTTCTGAAGGCTCCACTTATAAAGATGATGCCACTGCGGGAGTTGTTCACCTAAATGGCCCCAGCACCGGAGAACCGTCTTCAAACGACACAGACACCAACGGCTACAACCGCGACACTTTATCCAGCGATTCCAAATTCTGCCACAGCCGTGATAACGAGCTGGACGACACCAATGAACAATCCACGAAAAGACGGAGGCTCGACAGCCCCGAAAAAGACAGTCCTGGCTCGTCGGAATATTCTCAGGAAATATTTTCACACGGCGAGGTTTAAAGAAACTAAGGAAACGTTCCTTCCCTCCGACCGGCAACGATTGAGACATTTTTCAAGTACGTTTCGAGGCATCTTGAAATTTCAGGGTTCAACTGGTTATTTATCAAGCTCTATTTTAATGTATATTTTTATTTTTTTTTTTTTTTCTGTTCCATAAATCTCCCCCCCAAAAAAACATTTGTCACAACATTTTGGGATTTTTTCTTTCTTTTTTTTTTTTTTTTTGATAAGTGATGGAAGGACCTTCAGAATGTATCGTTCTTATACCACAACATGGGTGTGGATGGTTGCTGGTAACGTAGGATTTACATTTTCTGCATTATTTGGATTCTTTTTCTTTTTTTTTTTTTTTTTTTTATACCTTGTCAGATTTGAAATTGCTAAGAAAGGTGGACCCCGAATGTCGTAGGCACCAATTTTATAGGTAGAAGTTAAGAGTAAACCAAATAAGGTTTGTGTATGTAAATTATTGACATCAATGATGTCTTTTTTTCTATTTCTATCTGGGCTGAAAAAAAAAAAAAAAGATACGTGGTGTATTTTTCCAGATTTCTTCGTAGCCTTTGAGAGATTTTTACAGTAACTATGTTTTGGATGAACTGTCCTTTCTTAAACAAAGCTTGTATAATTTTCTTAACTTGTACAGTTGATAAACTTTTATTATGAGAAATGAATATTCTGGGAAACATGTTTTTATTTTTTTTTCCTTCTCTTGCAAAAGAAATGTCACCACTTCATCCTTCTCACCGTCGATCCGGTTTTGTTTTTTTGCTGAAATGATCATGTTGCAGGTTAATCATGAAATCAGCTAAAATGTAAATATGATTTGATAAATCCTCATTACACCTAATGTTGGCTGCCTTATGTAGGGGGGACGAAGAGCATTCACATGTATATATGCAAATTTACTGAAACTTGTAAAGCATTAAAGGGGTTGTCTACTACTTTTAGAGTGATGACCTATCCTGTGGATATGTCGTCAATATCGGATACTGAGTTTCCCCAAAAATGAGACAGGGTCTTACAACCCCTGGCAAAAATTATGGCCTCCCCTGGCTCTGAGGATGTTCATTCAGTTGTTTACTTTTGTTTAAAAAACAGATCACAGACATGGCACAAAACTAAAGTCATTTCAAATGTCAACTTTCTGGCTTTAAGAAACACAAAAAAAAAATCATGAAAACATAATGTCCAATTTCCTTTAGGCGTTTTCTTACAGTTCGGTCACAGAAACTCCAGTTTCCTCCCATTCGGTCCTCATTTGTTTTGTTGTGCAGCCAGTAACGGTTACTTTTCAAAACCAAATAGGGGGAAAAATTATGGAATCACTCAATTATGAGAAAAAAATTATGGAATCATGAAAAATAAACAAACAAAAGAACACTCTAATACATCACTAGTATATTGTTGCACCACCTCTGGCTTTTTTAACAGCTTGCAGTCTCTGAGGCATGGACATAATGAGTGACAAACAGTACTCTTCATCAATTTGGCTCCAACTTTCTCTGATTGCTGTTGCCGGATCAGCTTTGCAGGTTGGAGCCTTGTCATGGAGAATTTTCTTCAACTTCCACCAACGATTTTCAATTGGATTGAGATCCGGACTATTTGCAGGCGATGTCATTGTACCTGTTTTTGCTCTATGGCAGGAGGCATTATCTTGATAAATTATTTCATCATCCCCAAACAGCTTTTCAATTGATGGCATCAGAAAAGTATCAAAAATTTCAATGTAAACTTGGGCATTTATTGAAGATGTAATGACAGCCATCTCCCCAGTGCCTTTACCTGACATGCAGCCCCATATGAATGACTGTGAAAATTTACATGTTCTCTTCAGGCAGTCATCTTTATAAATCTCATTGGAACGACACCAAGCAAAAGTTCCAGCATCATCACCTTGCCCAATGCAGATTCGCGATTCATCACTGAATATGACTTTCATCCAGTCATCCACAGTCCATGATTGCTTTTCCTTAGCCCATTGTAACCTTGTTTTCTTTATCGTTCCTTTGGGAGACCCAGACCATGGATGTTTAGCTTCTGCCTCCGGAGGACACACAAAGTACTACACTTAAAAGTGTAGCTCCTCCCTCTGAGCTTATACACCCCCTGGTAGCCAGTCCTAGCCAGTTTATTGCTTTGTGTCAGGAGGCATACATCCACACATGCATTCTCATCTGATTTGTTTGACTTTTGGAAAGAGTTTGAAGAAAAGCGGGTCCATGTCTGGACTCCCGGCATGTCCCTTCTCACCCCACTGTGTCGGCGGTGTTGTTAAGGTTGATTTACAAGGCTGCAGCCTTACATGCCACGCTTCTTCACCATCCCTTCTGGGCTCTGGCTTGAAGTGGGAGCCAGCACGGTCTCCATGCCTGGCAGGAGTCCGGTGTCCATCCACAGCCCCTTGAGGATTCTGTTGGACCGGAGCACTCATCCCCAGGGACATGGCCCTGCGTCTCAGCAGCTAAGTACCTGAGACGTTTATGTTGGGGGTCCCGGTTCTTTATTGTAAGGGGAGAGTATGCTGTATGTGATTGTTTTAACTTTTCCGGCGGGTTCTCTAGCTTTTGCCTGAGAACCGCGCCGATGGTGCCTGCTTGTCGGCCTCGCCGCTTAAATTTAGGCCCCGGCTTCGCCGGAGGCCTAGTTTCATTTTCCTGCCCTCGCATGTCACTCATGCAGAGGGACAGGTTCGGCTCCTCCCGGCGGCCGTTCTACACAGGGGAGGGACACTCCCCACTGCTGGGGCGTCCCTCCTTCCCTGCAGGTCTCTATAGCCCTCCAGTTCCCCCTCTTTTATATGAACGCCCTCTTCTCAGGCAGAGTTCACTCTGCTCTGGGACATCCTGCATTCTGCATCTCTGCTGAGGTGCTGTGACTGGGGGACCGGGCTTCGGGATCTGGAGGGCACACAACACCGCACTTAGCGGTCTGGTAAGCCACAGCCGGTCTCCGGTTGTGGACCTCTGTATATTCTCCCTGGGGTTCATGTCTGCTCTAACTTGGCGGTGCCACAGCCTGGAGTCTCACCCCCAGTGGTCTCTCAGGCTGCTGCTGCACCTGTGATTGAACCCCCGGCCTGGGTAGAGTCCTTTTCTAGGTCCATATCCCAGTCATTTGCTGAGTCCATGGGGCTTTTGTCCAGAACTTTGATGAATATGCATCAGCCCCCCTCACAGGGTGCCTCTAATACTCTTGACAGAGGACTCCTATCCTCTGACCTCCGTCCATCGGAGCTCACGGAGGATTCATCATCTGATCCCAGACCCCGTCCTTCTAAGAGAAGGCGCAGGGTTTCCTCCCCCTCCCCATCCCGCGGCTCTGTCTCAAGAGCTGACTCTCAAGATGAGGAGGATGCCCTCACTGGGGGCTCGGAGGCTATGTATCCCATCGATTTCTCTGAGGGTGACTCAGATCTTAGTGATTTGATTGCTTCTATTAATTCTGTGCTGGATCTCAATCCGCCAGTGTCAGAGGAGCAACTCTCTTTGGCAGAAAAACATCAGTTTACCTCGCCTAAGAGAGTGAAGAGTGTGTTGTTTAACCACTCCAGTTTTCAGACCGCTGTAACCAAACCCAGGGCCTGCCCTGACAAACGCTTTCCAAAGCGTGGTTCTGATGACTGGTTTCCATTTCCACCTGAGGTGCTCAAGGAGTGGTCTCACTCCCCAAAGGTAGACCCTCCGGTGTCTAGGCTATCAGCCCGGACCGTTGTGTCGGTGGCTGACGGCACCTCACTTAAGGATTCCACTGACTGTCAGAATGACCTTCTGGCCAAATCTGTGTATGAAGCTGCGGGGGCCGCGTTTTCCCCGACTTTTGCAGCAGTGTGGGCTCTCAAAGCCATCTCTGCTTCTCTAGAGGAGATGCATTCCCTCACCAAGGAATCTATGCCTGAGATGGTTACCTTAACTGCTCAGGCTTCAGCTTTTTCATCCTGTGCCATGCCTGCCATGCTAGAGGCTGCTCACCGCACTGCGGTGGCTTCAGCTAATTCTCTAGTTATCCGCAGGATTTTGTGGCTTCGAGAGTGGAAGGCAGATGCTTCTTCCAAGAAGTTTCTTGCTGGGCTCCCTTTTGCTGGTTCACGGCTGTTTGGTGAACAGCTGGATGAAATCATTAAAGAAGCTACTGGCGGGAAGAGTACTTCCATGCCACAAACCAAGACCAGGAAACCCGCCCAGGGTAGGAATCAATCGAGGTTTCGTTCCTTTCGTTCCTCCAACTGGTCATCCTCTAAGCCTTCCGCCTCGTCCGCTAACTCAGCCAAGGATCAGAAATCCAACTGGCGCCCAAAAGCGCGTCCGCAGAAGACCGCAGGAGGTTCTGCCACTAAGGCAGCTTCCTCATGACTCTTGGCCCGCTCCAGCCACGTCCTTAGTCGGTGGCAGGCTCTCCCACTTTGGCGACGCTTGGTTAAAGCAAGTCTCCGATCAGTGGGTGAGAGACATCATATCTCACGGCTACAGGATAGAATTCTCTTCCAGCCCTCCAAACAGATTTTTTCTCTCAACTCCCCCCTGCTCCAAGGCCGCCGCCTTCTCGCAGGCCGTGGCGTCCTTGCAGGCAAACGGAGTGATTGTCCCAGTTCCCGCTCAGGAACGGTTCAGAGGTTTTTACTCAAATCTCTTCCTAGTTCCAAAAAAGGACGGTACCTTCCGGCCCATCCTGGATCTCAAGCTTCTCAACAAGCATGTCCGGGTGCGGCATTTTCGCATGGAGTCTCTGCGATCAGTCATTGCCTCTATGACCCAAGGGGAGTTCCTGGCGTCCATCGACATCAGAGATGCCTATCTACATGTGCCAATCGCAGTGTCACATCAGCGTTGGTTACGTTTTGCGATAGGAGAGGATCATTTCCTATTCGTGGCTCTCCCCTTCGGGTTAGCCACGGCCCCTCGGGTATTCACCAAGGTCATGGCGGCAGTGATTGCGGTCCTGCACCTCCAGGGGTTAGCAGTGCTTCCTTATCTGGACGACCTTCTGGTCAAGGGTACATCCAGCGCAGACTGTCAGCGGAGTGTTTCGCTCACTCTCACCACCCTAGCCCAATTCGGGTGGATTGTCAATCTTCCCAAATCCACTCTGACTCCGACCCAGAGTATCACGTACCTAGGGATGCAGTTCGAGACTTTGCCGGCACTTGTGAAGTTGCCCTTAGACAAACAGCTGTCACTCCGGTTGGCGGTGCGCTCTCTCCTGAGGCCCCCGCCGTTATACCCTCAGGCGTCTGATGCAGGTGCTGGGTCAAATGGTGGCCTCCATGGAGGCGGTTCCCTTTGCCCAGTTCCATCTGCGTCCTCTGCAGCTGGATATTCTCCGCTGTTGGGACAAGCGGCCTTCCTCCTTACAGAGGTTAGTGGCTCTGTCGCCACGGACCAGGAGCTCTCTTCAGTGGTGGCTTCGACCCCTCTCCCTGTCCCAAGGGCGCTCCTTCCTGACTTCGTCCTGGGTGATTCTCACCACGGATGCCAGCCTATCCGGCTGGGGAGCGGTACATCTCCACCACAGAGCACAGGGCACTTGGACTCCGTCCGAGTCAGCCCTTTCAATCAATGTGCTGGAAACCAGAGCTGTGCTTCTAGCTCTCCTAGCCTTTCACCACCTGTTGGCGGGCAGGCACATTCGAGTCCAGTCAGACAACACGATAGCGGTTGCCTACATCAATCACCAAGACGGGACACGCAGCCGCCTGGCAATGATGGAGGTACAACGCATCCTTCAATGGACGGAGGACTCCAAGTCCACCATATCCGCAGTCCACATCCCTGGCATAGAAAACTGGGAGGCAGATTATCTCAGCCGTCAATCCGTGGACGGTGGTGAGTGGTCCCTGCACCCGGCAGTGTTTCAGTCAATCTGCCGCAAGTGGGGCACTCCGGACGTGGACCTAATAGCATCCCGTCACAACAACAAGATTCCGGTTTACGTGGCTCGCTCCCACGATCCTCAGGCCTTCGCCGCGGATGCTCTGGTTCAAGACTGGTCCCAGTTTCGTCTGTCCTATGTGTTTCCCCCTCTAGCTCTCTTGCCCAGAGTCCTGCGCAAGATCAGAATGGAGGGCCGTCGAGTCATCCTCATTGCACCGGACTGGCCCAGACGAGCTTGGTATCCGGACCTGCTCCAACTGTCCGTGGAGATGCCGTGGCATCTTCTGGACCGTCCAGACCTGCTCTCGCAAGCTCCGTTTTTCCGCCCGAATTCTGCGGCACTCAAATTGACGGCGTGGCTCTTGAGTCCTGGATTTTGACGGCTTCTGGTATTCCTCCTGAAGTCATCTCCACTATGACTCGGGCCCGTAAGTCTTCCTCCGTCAAGATCTATCACAGGACTTAGAAAATTTTCCTGTCCTGGTGTCGCTCTTCCGGCCATTCTCCTTGGCCATTCTCGTTGCCGACCCTTCTGTCTTTGTTACAGTCCGGTCTGCAGCTAGGACTGTCCCTCAACTCTCTCAAGGGACAAGTCTCAGCTCTATCAGTGCTGTTCCAGCGGCGTCTCGCCCGGCTGGCTCAGGTCCGCACCTTCATGCAAGGTGCGTCTCACATCATTCCGCCTTATCGGCGGCCCTTGGATCCCTGGGACCTTAACTTGGTCCTCACGGTATTGCAGAAACCCCCTTTCGAGACCCTTAGGGAGGTTTCTTTGTATCGTCTTTCTTAAAAGGTGGCCTTTCTAGTTGTCATAACTTCTCTCAGGAGAGTCTCTGATTTGGCTGCGCTCTCCTCGGAGTCACCTTTTTTGGTTTTTCACCAAGACAAGGTAGTTCTCCGTCCGACCCCGGACTTTCTTCCTAAGGTGGTCTCTACCTTCTACCTTTACCAGGATATTTCCTTGCCTTCCTTCTGTCCGGCCCCTGTTCATCGCTTTGAGAAAGCGCTGGATACTCTAGATCTGGTGCGTGCTCTCCGGATCTATGTGTCTCGCACCGCTGCACTTAGGCGGTGCACCTCTCTTTTTGTGCTAACCACAGGCCGGCGCAAGGGCCTCTCTGCTTCTAAGCCGACCTTGGCCCGTTGGATTAGATCGACCATTTCGGACGCCTACCAGAGTACTCGGGTGCCTCCCCCGCCGGAGATCAAAGCACACTCGACCAGAGCTGTCGGTGCCTCTTGGGCTTTTAGGCACCAGGCTACGGCTCAACAAGTCTGTCAGGCTGCCACTTGGACTAGCCTGTATACCTTTTCGAAGCACTACCAAGTGCATGCTCATGCTTCGGCAGATGCGAGCTTGGGCAGACGCATCCTTCAGGCGGCTGTCGCCCACTTGTGAAGTTAGGCTCCGCCTACTTCTTAGTTTTTTCTTTTTATTCCCACCCAGGGACAGCTTTGGAACGTCCCATGGTCTGGGTCTCCCAAAGGAACGATAAAGAAAAAGAGAATTTTGTTACTTACCGTAAATTCGTTTTCTTATAGTTCCGTATTGGGAGACCCAGCTCCCTCCCTGTTGCCTGTTGGCAATTTTCTTGTTCTGCGTGTTATCACCGGCTGTTGTCGTTGACAGAGTCTCCGGTTGTTCCGGTTCTTACTCAGTTCTACTTGTGGGTGGCTATTCTCCTTCAGCTTTTGCACTAAACTGGCTAGGACTGGCTACCAGGGGGTGTATAAGCTCAGCGGGAGGAGCTACACTTTTAAGTGTAGTACTTTGTGTGTCCTCCGGAGGCAGAAGCTAAACACCCATGGTCTGGGTCTCCCAATACGGAACTATAAGAAAAAGAATTTACGGTAAGTAACAAAATTCTCTTTTTTTTTCTGTTTAGGTGTTAATGATGGCTTTTGTTTAGCTTTTCTGTATGCAAAGCCCATTTCCTTTAGGAGTTTTCTTACAGTTCGGTCACAGACATTGACTCCAGTTTCCTCCCATTTTTTCCTCATTTGTTTTGTTGTGCATTTCCTGTTTTGGAGACATATTGCTCTTTGCCAGTCATTGCACTGGATGCCTATCCGCTACAGAATCTAACATAAACTTATCACTCTCACTCACAAAGCTCTCCACGGTTCCGCACCCCCCTACATCTCCTCCCTCATCTCTGTCTATCACCCCACCCGTGCCCTCCGCTCTGCTAATGACCTAAGACGGACATCCTCAACAATTCAAACCGTCCACTCCCATCTTCAAGATTTCTCACAAGCTGCGCCTATGCTCTGGAACACACTACCAAGAAAAATCCGATTAATTCCTAACATCCACACCTTTAAGCGGGCCCTAAAAACGCATTTCTTTAGACTAGCCTATCACCTCACTGCCCTGATCTAATCTAGTCCAATTCTTCCCTTCATAACAAAAAATGTACTTCCAATACTTGTTCCCTGTACCTGTATAAATTCTGGCCAATGACGGGTTTATGTAGCTGGTTTTAAATACCCTATTAAATCGATGGCTGGACCATATATAACAAGCTTTTCTCCCCCCCCCCATTCACCTTTTCTGCCACCCCTATTTCCTCATAGACCGTAAGCTTACGAGCATGGCCCTCACTCCTCCTGGTATCTTAATTTTGTTTTTTTGTTTTGTCTCAAATTGTCTGTACATGTCCCCTCTGAATTGTAAAGCTCTGCGGAATATGTTGGCGCTATAGAAATAAAACATTATTATTATAGGTTTCCTATCTTGACGCTTTGATGTCTTCCTTGGTCTACCAGTATGTTTGCCTTTAACAACCTTCCCATGTTGTTTGTATTTGGTCCAGATTTTAGACACAGCTGACTGAACAACCAACATTTATTGCAAGATTGTGTGGTGATTTACCCTCTTTTAAGAGTTTGATTCCTTTGTTTCAATTGACATCTCTCGTATTGGAGCCATGATTCATGTCAGTCCACTTGGTGCAACAGGTCTCCAAGGTGTGATCACTCCTTTTTAGATGCAGACTAACGAGCAGATCTTATTTGATGCAAGCGTTAGTTTTGCGAATTAAAATTTACAGGGTGATTCCATAATTTTTACCTCAGAATTGAGTGATTCCATAATTTTTCCCCAGGTTTGGTCTTGAAAAGTAACAGTTACTGGCTGCACATTATGTTTTCATGATTTTTTTTTTTTTTGTAGTGTTTCATAAAGCCAGAAAGTTGACATTTGAAATGACTGTAGTTTTGGGCCGTCTGTGATTTTTTTCTTTTTCTAAACAAAAGTAAACAACTGAATGAACATCCTCAGAGCCAGGGGAGGCCAGAATTTTTGTCAGGGGTTGTGTGTGTGTGTGTGTATATATATATATATATATATATTTATTTATTTATTTATTTATTTTTCTTTTTTTTTTTTTGCTCCAAAAGATAGGCAATATCAAACACACACACCTGCCTGTCTCCTCTTCAGCTTTAGACTCCTGCAATTGAAGGGGACCTGTTCAGTGCAATATATGCCCAGAACCACGAGCAGTTCTGGGTGCATATTGCTAATACCGGCCTAACTGTCCCTGTATCTAGTAACATACATAAACAGATCTTTAGAGAAAGTATTTATAAAGCTCCTTTATTATATGCTAATGAGGCCAGGGACTAGTCGCAAGGGCGTTAGTTCCCCCGACTATTCCGCCCTCTTAGCATGTTTGCATACCCCTCTGGGCATGCCAACATGCTATTCAATGCCCAGGTTCATCGGCATAGACCGTTTCTGGTCAGTGCACATGATCAGAAGTCGTGGCACTTCCGGTCATTCGCACTAGACCTCCCTCAAGCCGGAATGCGTACACACGGCTTCATAGTGCACATGACCGTAAGTGCCGAGACTTCTGATAATGCGCACTGAGCCTAAACCTGGTGTCTGAGGCGGTGACAACGGAAGCAGGTACATGTAATGACGCTGGGCATTGAATAGCATGTTAGCACGCCCCTGTGGGGGATAGAACGCCCTTGCGACTAGTCCCTGGCCTAATTAGCATATCATAAAGGATCTTTAGAAATACTTTTTCTAAAGATCTCTTTATCTATGCTTCTAGATGCTGGTACAGTTAGGCACGGATTAGTAATATGCACCCAGAACTGCTTGTGGTTCTCGGTGCATATTGGACCTGACAGGTTCTCTTTAGGAGACCTTTGGTGACATCATGGTCACATGGCTGTGAAATCATCAAAGGTCCTTAAACAATCTTAACCTCGGATTATAACTGCTGGGGTCCCTGAGATATTGCGCAGTTTAACTCACCACCCCCCCCCCCACCCTAATGCCAGCCCTGCTGTAACTAGGGCTTCTTTTTTGGAGTAGGGCTTGTATTTCAAGCATACGCTAAACATCATGCTAGGGCTCATTTTTGGGGAAACACGATAGCTGAGGGGTTGAGACCTATTCCCCCCCCCCCACACACACACACACACACACCTATCAGCTGTTATCAGTGGATGGAGCAGAACAGCACAGCGCTGTATGCTGTGTACTGGCCGCTGCCTGGTACTGTAGATCTAAGGGTTGCCCACCACTTTTCTATTAGGCTATGTGCGCATGGGGACAGGATATATCCGCAGGACATTCCGCAGGAGCGCCCAGAAAACCGCATCACAACTTTGTGTGTTTTCATGCTGCGGATGTGCTGCGGGCATTCTGCATTGAGGATGCAGTACCATGGCTTCGGCACTGCATCCTCAATGCAGAACAAGTGCTGAGTGATCGGGTGTTCATACTTACCTCAATCACGCAGCACTTCACTTTCCGGCCGTGTCTGCACTGTGCTGGAGAAGGTGGGCAGGCCTGAACTAGCTCCGGCGGTCACATGACCGGAGATCATGCAGGCTCCGCCCACCTCCTCCTTCCTGCTCCTGGTTCTACCACGCTCCTCTGCATCGGAGGAAGTGACTCCGGTGTCTTCTATCAAGGCAGGTAAGTATGGGACCCTGCAGAAAAATCCGCAGGAATAATTCACATGCTGCAGATTTTTCCGCAGGGAAATTCGCATTATTTCTGCTGCGGAAAAAAAACGCAGCCTGGGCACAGCAGTTCCGAAATGCCATAGAAATGGCTGGGGACTCGCTGTACTGCGGATTTTTTAAAAAAATCCGCGGATTTTCCGGGAAAAAATCGCAGCAAATTTCGTGAGTTTTCCGCAGCGTGGGCACATAGCCTTAACGTCCAATCCTTTTGGGTAGGTTATCAATATCGGCTCAGTGGGTAATTCCACCAATTGACAAACAGTGACTCCGGCAGGTGGATGTGATGATCTATCCTATGGGTCATCCGTATCTAGTGACTGGACAACCCCTTTAAAAATCCTATAAACACTCATTTACCTGCCCCCCATCCTGCCTGCTGTCTAGTCCACACATACATTCCCGTTATTATTCAATGCAATCACAATTTTTTTTTAATTTATTTTTTTATTAATATTTAAATAAACGTTTATTTTTAAAACAATATAAAACTTGCTGAATTATTTTTTTAATCACTTACTTACGGCTGCTATTTTTATTTGCTAGTTTCAGAGGATGACACTTACACCCCGCACATATGCAGCCCCCGGCTATAGGCGACTGCATCTCCTATGCTGTGATCATATCCAGTGTGAACTGCGCATATGATGTGATTACATTTAGAGTGAAAATTGTTCTATTGCAAACTGAAAAGCTCACAAGTTCTGCAAAGTTAACATACATACATGTGAAAGTTTATTTTTATTTTTTATGGGGCGTATTCTATAAAGTTGTTGGTTCCAACAAAACATGGCACATTATATTACATTTTTTTCTTTATCCACTCTGACAACCCTCTTTCCATTTGCACTATGAGTACAGAGGCGCTGATCAGCACCGGCTTCTGCTCGGGCGGGCCCGGACTGTAGCTATTGTTAATGCCTGCTTTGACATATGTTTGCTCATCCACAAGACAGACATTCAGTGTGATGATACCGAGAAAGTTTTGCTGTGAAACCATTTTCTAGGACGCAGCCCATGCAATGATCATGTTCCGGCGTTGTACCTACATTTGCATGATGTTTATTGCAGGACTTCTTATAAAATGTTGCATCATTTTACCTTTCCTTTGGAATCAAATGTTACAACCTCTATAGATTGTGTTCACGCCTGTACGTCACCGATCATTCCTTTCACTGCATAATAACATGACATCTGTTTCTATTTGATTTTATAGCATGTTTTTCATCAGCGATTCATCATACAGTGCGAGTCTGGGATGTTTTGCATTTGCATAAAGTCACAAAACCTTTAATGTGAATTATTTTGATGCCTGTATTTTATCAGATTAGTAGGTAGTTATGCCCTTGTGTTGCTTATGTGTGCTGCTTGGTTCTCGTATCTAGTGATGAGCGGGCACTACCATGCTCGGTTGCTCAGTACTCGTAACCAGTGATGAGCGGGCACTACCATGCTCGGATGCTCAGTACTCGTAACTAGTGATGAGTGGGCACTACCATGCTCGGGTGCTCAGTACTCGTAACTAGTGATGAGCGGGCACTACCATGCTCGGGTGCTCTGTACTCGTAACTAGTGATGAGCGGGCACTACCATGCTCGGGTGCTCTGTACTCGTAACTAGTGATGAGCGGGCACTACCATGCTCGGGTGCTCTGTACTCATAACTAGTGATGAGCGGGCACTACCATGCTCGGTTGCTCAGTACTCGTAACTAGTGATGAGTGGGCACTACCATGCTCGGGTGCTCTGTACTCGTAACTAGTGATGAGCGGGCACTACCATGCTCGGTTGCTCAGTACTCGTAACTAGTGATGAGCGGGCACTACCATGCTCGGGTGCTCAGTACTCGTAACTAGTGATGAGCGGGCACTACCATGCTCGGGTGCTCTGTATTCGTATCTAGTGATGAGTGGGCACTACCATGCTCGGTTGCTCAGTACTCGTAACTAGTGATGAGCGGGCACTACCATGCTCGGGTGCTCTGTACTCGTAACTAGTGATGAGCGGGCACTACCATGCTCAGGTGCTCAGTACTCGTAACTAGTGATGAGCGGGCACTACCATGCTCGGGTGCTCAGTGCTCGTAACTAGTGATGAGCGGGCACTACCATGCTCGGTTGCTCAGTACTCGTAACTAGTGATGAGCGGGCACTACCATGCTCGGGTGCTCAGTACTCGTAACTAGTGATGAGTGGGCACTACCATGCTCGGTTGCTCAGTACTCGTAACTAGTGATGAGCGGGCACTACCATGCTCGGTACTTGTAACTAGTGATGAGCGAGAACTAACATACTCGGGTGCTTGGCACTCATGACTTCCATTATACTCTGTACATGAGTTGAGCACCCGAGCATGGTAGTGCTCGCTCATCCCTAGTTATGAGTATCGGGCACCCGAGCATGTTCATCATTACTAGAGTTGAGCGAATATCTAACTATTCGTACTCGCAATACTCATAATGAGTACTGTCTAATACTCGCGCATTCATTCCAAAGAGCGTGTGCAATGCAAGTCAATGGGGAAAAACTCGCAATGTAACGAGTAACCCGAATTCCACACTATTTGCTACTCGCATGAATAGTACGGCATTCGGGTTACTCGTTGCTTTGCAAGTTTTTCCCCATTGACTTGCATTGCACACGCTATTTGGAATGAATACGCGAGTATTAGCACTCGTTTCGATATAGTGAGTATGAATAGTAAGGTACTCGCTCAACTCTACTGAGCACCAAAACATGGTAGTGCTCGCTCATCACTACTGGCTATGTGTTCCTGTACGTAGCCAGTAGTGCACTGCACATATTGATCAGTGCAAACTGAGCACGTCTTGCATACATAGGAGTCATTAATATTGCACCTGTTTCCAAATTTGTGATAATTACCAAAGATGTATCTCTTACCTTTTCAGGGCATTCTAGTTAGGAAGCTTTCCAAGCCGGGTGAAGCGGGCATGTTCTCAGGCTACGGCTGCAAGAGGTGCAACACCGTATCTAATAATTGCCAGTACATCCAGTATAATAACTATATAGGAGGTCAATGAAAGTTATATCTGTAGCCATCTTGTGATGTGACTTTTTTTGTTGGCTAACTTGCATCACCCGTCACGGCCACACACACTCTGGACAGCAGCGTCTCAGCTGCGTAGAGATACATGTAACCGACCCGTTCCTGTGAGGAGAGAGTGAGTCTGTGCCGGGTGATGCAACGCAAGAGACGCGCGAGATACATGCGAGGCACTCGCAAGTGTGACACCGGCCTTAGTCACATGATAGCAAGTGCCATAATGTTCTTGGATCTGCAACCAACGTAACAGCGTATACTGTGTGCACTGGTACGGTGTTTCCATATGATTGCAGCCCCCATGAGCGAAACTAATGACCCTGGGGTGACAGTGTTGCCGCTTCCAATAGTTTGCAGATCACCAGTATTAATGCAGCGCAACATGTCGCTTTTTTACAGTCGTATTATTGACGTTTCACTCCTAATCCAGTCATCCTCCACCAGGAAAGTTTTCACATCATACAGTGCCTTGCGAAAGTATTTGGCCTCTTTGAATTTTTCAACCTTTTCCCACATTTCAGGCTTCAAATATAAAGATAAAAAATTTAAATATTATGGTGAAGAATCAACAACAAGTGGGACACAATTGTGAAGTTGAATGAAATGTATTGCTTATTTTAAACTTTTATAAAAAATAACTGAAAATTGGGGCGTGCAATATTATTCATCCCCTTTAAATTATTCTTTGTCACTCCATCTTTTGCTGCGATTACAGCTGCAGTCGCTTCGGGAATGTGTCTATCAGTTTTGCACATGGAGAGACTGAAATTCTTGCCCATTCTTCCTTTGTAAACAGCTGGAGCTGAGTGAGGTTGGATGGAGGCGTTTGTGAACAGCAGTTTTAAGCTCTTTCCACAGATTCTCGATTGGGTTCAGGTCTGGACTGTGACTTGGCCATTCTAACACCTGGATACGGTTATTTGTGAACCATTCCATTGTAGATTTTGCTTTATGTTTGGGATCATTGTCTTGTTGGAAGACAAATCTTCGTCCCAGGCTCAGGTCTTTTGCAGACTCCAACAGGTTTTCTGGAAGAATCGTCCTGTATTTGGCTCCATCCATCATCCCACCAATTTAACGATCTTCCCTGTCCCTGCTGAAGAAAAGCAGGTCCAAACCATGATGCTGCCACCACCATGTTTGACAGTGGGGATGGTGTGTTCAGGGTGATGAGCTGTGTTGCTATTACACCAAACAGGTCGTTTGGCATTGTGCCCAAAAAGTTTGATTTTGGTTTCATCTGATCAGAGCACCTTCTTCCACATGTTTGGTGTCTCCCAGGTGGCTTGTGGCAAACTTTAAATCACACTTTTTTTTTTATTTTTATAGATATCTTTGAGAAATAAGAATGGCTTTCTTCTTGCCACTCTTCCATAGAGTCCAGATTTGTGCAGTATACGGCTGATTGTTGTCCTATGGACAGACTCTCCCACCTCAGCTGTAGATCTCTGGATTTCATCCAGAGTGATCATGGGCCTCTTGGCTGCATCTCTGATCAGTCTTCTCCTTGTCTGAGATGAAAGTTTGGATGGACGGCCGGGTCTTGGTAGATTTGCAGTGGTATGATACTCCTTCCATTTCAATATGATCGCTTGCACAGTGCTTCTTGGGATGTTTAAAGTTGTGGAAAACATTTTGTAACCAAATCTGGCTTTAAACTTCTCCACAACCGTATCATGGACCTGCCTGTTGTGTTCCTTGGTCTTCATGATGCTCTCTGTGCTTTACACAGAACCCTGAGACTATCACAGAGCAGGTGCATTTATACGGAGACTTGATTACACACAGGGGATTATATTTATCATCATCAGTCATTTAGGACAAGATTGGACCATTCAAAGATCCTCAATGAACTTCTGGAGTGAGTTTGCTGCACTGAAAGTAAAGGGGATGAATAATATTGCACGCCCCAATTTTCAGTTTATTATTTTTTACAAAAGTTGAAAATAAGCAATAAATTTCGTTCCTCTTCAATTGTGTCCCACTTGTAGCTGATTCTTCACCAGAACATTAACATTTTTATCTTTATGTTTGAAGCCTGAAATGTGGGAAAAGGATGAAAAATTTAAGGGGCCGAATACTTTTTCAAGGCACTATATTTGCCACATTTCCCATAAAACCACTGTGCAAGATGAGAAGAAAGGGCTGGGGCAGAGCTCAGGGGAGGGGGAGAGATCAAACTTCCAAGGGTCTTGTTTAAACGACAATGGGGTCAGACACCCGCTCTCGTCCCAGCAGCAGACAATTCATTCTTTTTACACTGTTCGGTTTGTTTTAATGTTTTGGAAACTATATGGAGTCTGTGTTAGATTCTGTTTTCCCCTCTAAGCAAAAGCTTTTCCCGTATGAAGCATGTGGACAGTTTCACTTGTGGTCGGTCCTGCAAATGTAAAACTGGCATTGGAAAGAGAGGGGAAGGGGGGCTTGGACGTATATTAAAGGGAAGGTGTCGCATTTTTTTATTTTTGTATTAAAAAAAGTGATTATGATATCAAGTATTAATACAAAATTAAAATCACTGCTTATTTAGTTTTATTTCATTCTAATTTTACTGGGGGCTGCCATGCTGAATTTGCTGTGTGTAACGACAGTTAAGGTACCGTCACACTTTAGCGACGCAGCAGCGATCCCACCAGCGATCTGACCTGGTCAGGATCGCTGCTGCATCGCTACATGGTCACTGGTGAGCTGTCAAACAGACAGATCTCACCAGTGACCAGCCCCCAGCCAGCAGCGGCGTGCAAGTGACGCTGCGCTTGCACGGAGTCGGCGTCTGGAAGCTGCGGACACTGGTAACTAAGGTAAACATCGGGTATGGTTACCCGATGTTTACCTTAGTTACCAGCGCTTAGCGTGTGCAGGGAGCAGGAGCCGGCACTGGCAACGTGAGAGCTGCGGAGGCTGGTAACGAAGGTAAATATCGGGTAACCACCTTGGTTACCCGATGTTTACCTTGGTTACAGCTTACCGCAGGATGTCAGACGCCGGCTCCTGCTCCCTTCACATTCAGGATTGTTGCTCTCTCGCTGTCACACACAGCGATGTGTGCTTATCAGCGGGAGAGCAACAATAAAAAAACGAACCAGGGCTGTGTGTAACGAGCAGCGATCTCACAGCAGGGGCCAGATCGCTGCTCAGTGTCACACACAGCAAGATCGCTAATGAGGTCACAAAAAACGTGACTCAGCAGCGATCTCAGTAGCAATCTCGCTGTGTGTACAGACAGTAACTCACTGCTTTATGGCAGCCCCTGTGCAATAAGACTCTGATAGTCGGAATCCGACCCAAGGCTTATTACAGGAGAGCTCCCTGCTGTGAAATGGACGCGCCCCCTGGGCTGGCCAGATCACAGCAGAGGGAGGAGATCAGCGCCATCTTTCTGCAGCTCACAGCGGTCATGCTGTGTGCTGAAGTTTGCCCCGTTACCTGTTCGGCCCGTGGGAGTAGTGTACTGGCGCCACTCCCACCCCCCGCCGCCACCAATGCTACTGTCTCCAATGGCACCCCCATGCTCTCCCCCCCATGGCCTGTCACCTATCGGCCTGTGTGAGTAGTGTATGCCTTCCCCTCCCCGGCCACAGCGGATGTGCGTGTGGCAGAGCATTGCGTGCGTGGGTGGGTCAGAGCATTGTGTATGCGTACATGTGGCAGAGCATTTCGGGTGGTCGTGCGTGCAGAGCATTGCACAGTCATGCTGCTCAGTCACAAACAGTGTTCACACAGTATATAGTGTATATACACACAGTATATACAAACACAATACACAGTATATATTATATATACACACACAGGCTCTGCCTCCCTCATGCTGCTCGGTCACACACACAGAATATACACAGTGTTCATACGGTATATAGTATATACACATGCTGGCTCCGCTGCCCTCATGCTGGGTGCTGTCACACACACACACAGTACATACAAGGTGTACACACACACACACACACACACACACACACTGTGTGCGTCCATGTGGCAGAGCATTGCTGGACCGGGGTATGCAGAGCGTTATGTGGGGAGCACTATGCAGCAGTCCTTGGTGACACTTTAGACATTTGCGGTCACCAACAAAATGACTCTGCACTGTGTCCCTACATTTCATTCTCTCTTATCTGTTGGAAACACCCAGGTTAGGAGGGGGAACTGTGAGATCACACACAGGAGAGCAGATTCTGCCCACTTTACTGCAGCTGTAATCCAGGTTTTTTTCTACAGTGGGATTTTTGTAGGAGTTCAGCAGCTGCTCCCCCTAGTGGTTAAGAGTGGGAAAATATCAAACTTTAATTTTTTTTTTATATTTTGCTCAATTAAAAACTATTTAATTAAAACATTAATACTTTACATTTTATCCAGTTATTGAAAAAAAATTTGGGGACACCACACCTTCCCTTTAAGACAGGCCAACAAATGTTCCTCCTCTCCTTTATAGACATTTATGCTGCCAGACTGTCACTAGGAACAAGAGGTTTAGGCAGTTGAAAACAATCTCCTGAAACATTTGCCGTCAGGCGGCCCCCATACTCACAAGATGATTGGACAGATCTGGCACTTGCTAAATTTTCTCCCCTCTCTTATTCCTAAATACTCCTATGTCTAAGTATCAAATAACCGAAATTATAACTTTGGTACGTCAAATAATCACTGTGCCACATTATCCCCCGCCACCACACGCAGGATATAACGGAGGCCAAGGGAGTGAAAGCGGGGCCGAGGCAATTTAGGATCACCCAGAAAAGAGGATCTGTTATTCCAAAACGCTACAATGTCTAAAAGGGGATCATGAAGGGAATAAAAAAAAAAAAAAAATTATAAATCCTATGGCCACTTTACAGGACTGCAGGTGTGAACTGAATACTTCAGAAGTCTCATCAGAAACAGGATTACATATATACACTAAATATTGCAAACACACAATAGGGAGTCACAGCTCACCTCCTCCTCTTGTACAATGAGTTCTCCCAGCTATAGAGCAGTTATAGTACAGGAGGAGGTGAGCTGTGACAAATGGTGGATCCTGTGTTATCTACTGTATATAGGAGGTCATCAGTACAGTAGGAGGTGAGCTGTGACATTGTGTATGGTGGATCCTGTGTTATCTACTGTATATGGAGGGGTTATTCATTATACAGGAGGAGGAGGTGAGCTGTGACCATCAACTATTTGTGACTGGTGGATCCTGTGCAATTTTAAATCAGAGCACGCTCATATTTCCATACAATCCAGTAGGGTCTGTGTTATATATTCAATAAAGAAGAAAGGGTCTAATATTAGGCCATGGAGCTGGGGTGCAAATTGCAAGATTTAAATAGGATATGAAAATTAAATAAATACATTGGTAAAAGGACACAGAAGTGAGGAAAAATAATGAACTACGTTGTTTTACGAAGATATAATTTTCATTAACTGTGCCAATATATAATAAAAGGTCCAAGGGCGGTTATAAGCTAGTGCAAGAAACACTAAGGCCTCTTTCACACATCCGTGCATTAAACACGTGTGTGTGTGTGACAGTCTGTGGGGAAGGTAGGAAAGGCCATCTGTGTGTCAGTGTGTATGTTCTCCATGTGATATCTGGGTAACATGGACTTGTCTACTTACCTGTCTCAGACGCTGCTGTTACTTCCAGGTCTGCAGTTAGTGCAGTGAATATTCATGAGGCATAATGAGCAGGACCCGGAAGCGACAGCAGCGCCAGAGACAGGAAAGTATAAAAATGATTTATATTTTTGTGACCCATGTGTTCTCCGGTACGTGTCACACAGATCACATCAGTGGGTGGTCCATGTCACATCCGTGCGGCCAGCAGAAAACAGACAGGTCACTGTGTGGAACACACAGACGTGAGTAAACCCATTGCGTTTAATGGGTCTATGTGTGAAAACTGATGTCACACGTACCGGAGACAAGGATGTGTGAAGGAGGCTTAAGAAACATCACAGCATGGAGGCGTGTGCTCGTGGGGGGAGGGGATATTTACTTGCATATTATGGCGCCACCTGGTGTTTAGTGTATAGAAATGTGCGCATGCACCTGTTAGTCGCACATGCTCAGTCAGTGTCTGTATACTTTCTACCTGCTGTCAGGGAAGGGGCAAATCCCCCTCTGCAGTACATGGCTACAAAGCTGAAAATTAATAAGTGAGAGCAAAAATGACAAGACACACAAGTTATATAGAAATTCATGTTTAAAATTATTTGATTGTACATATACAAAATGGCAAAATAAAAAAAAAATCAAAAACAGTATTGTACAGAAATAAGGCCTCGTACTCCATGGTCATAAGAACTTGTACAGTCCAGACTGACATATAAACAATGTACAAAGTAACAGACAAACGCTCCACTGGCAGTAACTCACATTTAGTAGACTGCCCCCTGCAGGCTGTACAGGAAACCATTATAAATGGTTTATTTGCCTGCAGATAGAGCAGAACCACGAGGTGTAGTGAAGATGGGCCCAGCTCTCAAACGGCGGTGGCCAATATGACCCCTATATAAACCGGTCACAGAGCGGGAAATACTGCATACGGTACAGTGCGGCCACGCGCAGAGCCACAGCTCCTGCACAAACCTGACCACTAGGCATCCAACAGCTATAGATCAATAGCTCCTTCTAGGAACCAAAACTGCAATGCAATTTTTTGGGTTTAGTTCCCATTTTAAACAGTATATATTACTGTATAGATAAGAGCCCGCAAAGACAGAAAGATTCACCCAGGCAGCTCCTGTCCTGGAGTAAACCAGCAGCTGCACCGACAACCGGGGATGGGAGGGTTAGCAATGGCTGAAAATGAAGGACACTTCACACCCATGGTGCGTGAGATTAATAAATAATGTATGTAGGTATGCATGCATGTATGCGTAAAATATATATATATATAATTTTTTTTTAATTAATTGTACACACACACATACATATACAC